>NC_092750.1:87025941-87325941 GCF_047496795.1 Chiloscyllium punctatum
GTTCTCACCTCTGCTGGACTGGTCCTCCCTGAGACATCTCTCTCTCTCTCTCAGACTCTGTCTCTTTTTCTCGATCCCCTCTCTCACTCCCTCACTATCTATCTCTCAACCCTCTCACTCTCATTCTCTCTCTCAGCCCCTTTCTGACCTTCTCTTTCTATCTCTCTTCCCCTCACACACACTCTCTCACCCACTCACTCACTCTCCACCTCATGCCTCTCTCTCACCTGACTCTCTCTTTCCACCCCTCGCGTGCCTCTCACTCACGTCCCTCTCTCTCTCGCTCACCTTGTATCTTTCCCTATCTCGCTCTCCCCCTCTTTCTATCTTTCTCTCTCTCTTTCTCTCTCTTGTCCCCTTATCGCGCACTCTCTCTCGATCTCTCAGACTCTCTCTCATTTCCGTCCCCTCACTCACTCACTCACACTTGTCTGTCTCTCGCTCACCCATTCTCTCGCCCGTCTCTCTTGCTCGCACCTCGCTCTCCCTATCTCTCACCCTTCACTCTCTCTCCACTCTCTCTCATTTTTTTCCACCATCCCTACCCCCTCTCTGCCCCCTTTCTCCCCCCCACTCTCTCTCCCCACTCACTCTCCCCCACGCTCTCACCCCTCTCTCTCCCCCTCCCCTCACTCTCCCCCTATCAACCCACTCTCTCCACCCCCCTTCTCAGCCCTCTTCTCTCGACCCCCTCTCTCGACACACCTCTAACAACTGCTCCCTTCGAAAGCTCTCACTTGACCCCCTCTCTCGACCCTTGCACTCGACCCCTTTCTGTTCCGTTCTCTCTCTCTCTCTAATCCATCTCTCTCTAACCCCTTTCTCTCCCCTATCTTTCCCCTTCTCTTTCCCCTTTTCTCTCCCCTTCTCTCTCCCCTATCTCTCCTGGTACCTCTCCCCTATCTCTCACCAATCTCTCCCCAATCTCTCCCCCTTATCTCGCCCCTTATCTTTCCCTCTCTGTCTGCCCCTTTCTCTTCCCTCGCTCTTTCTTCCCCCTCTCTTTCTTTCCCCCACCTCTCTCTCCCCCACCTCTCTCTCACTTACCTCTCTATCTCCCTCACCTCTCTCTCTCACCACCTCTCTCTCCCCTCTCTCTCCCCTCTCTCTCCCAATCCCTCTTTCCCCCTCACTCTCTCTCCCTCACTCTCTCCCACTCCCCCAGTCTCCCTCTCGCGCCCCCTCTCTCACCCCCTTCTCTCTCCACCCTCTCTCTTTATGCTTCTCAATACTCCCCTCTCTCTACCCCTGTCTCTCTACCCCCAGTCTCTCTCTCCTCTCTCTCTCCACTCTCTCTCCCCTCTCCATCTTCCCTCTCACCTCTCTCCGTCTCTTCTATCTCCATCTCCCCCCTCTCTTCCCCACTCTCTCCCCCGCTCTCTGTCTTCCCACTCTGTCTTCCCCCCACTTTCTGGCACCCCTCTCTCCCCACGCTCTGTCTCTCGCTCCCCCCTCGCTCTCGCCCTCTCTCTCTCCCTCTCTCTTTTCCCATCTCTTGCCTCCTCTCTTGTCTCACTCTCACCTTTCACTTTCTCCCCCTCTCTCTCCCCCTCTCTCTCACCAAATCTCTCCCCACTCCTTGTCTCTCCCCCCTCGCTCCTCCTCCGTCTCTCCCCTTCCTGTCTCCCCCTCTCTCGTCCCCTCTTTTGACCCACTCACTCTGTCACCTCACTCCCCCTCCCCCTCCCCCTCTCACTCCCTCTCTCTCTCTCTCCCCACTCTTTATCCCCTCTCTCCCCCTCTCCCCACACTCTCTACACCCTCTCTCCCCCCACTCAATCCCCCCACTCACTCCCCCACTCTATCTCCCCCCCTCTCTTCCCCTCTCTCACCTCTCTTTTTCCCCCTCTCCCTCCCCTCTCTCTGTCACACCCTCTCTGTCTCCCCTCTCGCTCCTCACCCTCTCTCATCCCTCGCTTTCTCGCTCGCTCTCCCCCTCTCCCTTCCCCTCTTTTTCTCCCTCTCTCTCTGCCCGTTTCAATTACCTCTCTCTCCCTCTACCTTGCCTCCTCTCTCTCCCCGCTCTCTCTCCCCCTCTCTGTCTCCCCATCTCTCTCTCCCCCTCTCCCCCTCTCTCTCCATCCCTCTCTCCCCCTCCTCTCTCCCCTCTCTCCCCCTCTCTCTCCCCCTCCTCTCTCCGTCCTCTCCCTTGACCCCTCTCTGTTGGCACTACTCCCCTCTTTCGCCCTCCTTCAATCTGCCCTCCCCTCTCTTCCCCTCTATCTCTTTCCTCCTCTCTCTTCCCCCCTCTCTTTCCCTGACCTCTCTCACCCACACCTCTCTCTCACTCACCTCTCTCTCTCCCCAACCTCTCTCTCTCTCGCCTTCATCTCTCTCTCCCCCACCATTGTCTCTCCCCCGTTTCTCTCTCTCGCCCACCTCTCTCTCTCCCCGCTCTCGCCCCCCTCCCTCGTCCCCTCTCTCTCCCCCTCTCTCTCTCCCCTCTCTCTCACCTTTCTCTCACCTCACTCCCCCCTCCTCCTCTCTCTCTCCCCCTTTCTCTCTCCCTCTGTCTCTCTCTCTACCCACACACTCTCCCTTACTCGCTCTCCCCCACTCTCTCCACCCTCCCTCTCTCCCCCACCTATCCCCTTTCTCTCTCACTCCCTCTGTCCCCCTCTCTCGCAGTCTCTCTCACCCCACTTCTCTCCCCCTCTCTTTTTATCCTTTTCACTACTCCACTTCTCTACCCCTGTCTCTCAACCTTTTCTCTCTCTCTGTCTCTCTCCCCTCTATATCTCCCCTCTCCATCTTCTCTCTCCCATTCTTTGTCCCTCCTCTCTCCATCTCCCCCTCTCTCTCCCCACTCTCTCCCACGCTCTCTGACTTCCCCTCTCTCCAACCTCTCTCATCCCTCTCTCGCCACGTCTTCCCCCTCTCTCCCCTCTCTGCCCTTCCCTCTCCCCCCTCACTCTGTCACCTCACTCTCCCTCCCCCTCTCATCCCCTCTCACTCACTCTCCCCGCGCTTCACCCTCTCTCTCTACCCCCTCTCTCTATACCCCCTCACTCTCTCTCCCCCTCTCTTCACTAACTCTGTCCCCACTGTGCCACCGAACCTTCTCCTCTCTCTCTCCCTCTCTCACTCCCTCCTTCTCTCACCCTCTAACAATGCCCCACTCTATCCCCCACTCTCTCCCTCACTCTCTACCCCTTCTCCCACACTCTCTCCCCACACTCTCTCACTCCCCCATTCTCTCCTCCAGTCTCTCCCCCACACTCTCCCCCATCTCTCCCCCTCTCTCTCCCCCGCTCTCTCTCGCCCCTTCTCTCTCCCCCACTCTGTCGCGCCACCCTCTTTCACCCACCAATCTAGCCCCCATGCTCTCACCCCCACTCTCTCGTCCGGTCTCATTCTCCCCCCCCCCCTCTCTCTCGCTCCCCCTCCCCCCTCTCTCCCCCCCACCACACACTCTCTCTCTCTCCCTCTATCTCTCCCCCCTCTCTCCCCGCTCTCTCTCCCGCTCTATCTTCCCCCTTTCTCTCCACACTCTCTCTCTTTCTGCCCCCTCTCCCCCTCTCTCCCCACTCTCTCTCCCCCCTCTTTATCCCCCTCTCTCTCCCCTCTCTCTCCCCCTCTCTCACCCACTTTCTCATCCCCGTCTCGCCCCCCTCACTCGCCACCCTCTCTACCCTTCTCTCTCTCCCCGCTCTCCCTACCCCTCTCTCTCGCATTCTCTCTCTCCCCCTCGCCCATCTCTCTCCCCCTCTCCCTCCCTCTTGCCCCCCTCTCGCCTGCCTCTCTCGCCTCCTTTTGCACTCCCACTCTCCCCTCTCTCTCCCTCTCCCTCTCACTCTCCCTATCTCTCTCCCCATCTCTCTCCCCTCTCTCTCCCCGCACTCTCTCTCCCGTTCTGACCCCACTCTAACCCGCTCCATCGCTCCCTTCATCTCCCTCCCCCTCTCTCTCCCTCCGTCTCTCCCCCTCCCCATCGCTCTCCCCCCCTCTCCCCCTCTCCCCCCCGACTCTCCCCTCTCTGTCCCCCACTCTCGCCCCTCTAACCCCTCTCTCCTCTCCCCATCTCTCCCCTCCCTCTCCCCTCTCTCTACCCCACTCTCTCATCTCCTGTCTCTATCAGATCTCTCTCTACACCGCTCACCCTCTCTCTCTACTCGTCAAACTCTCTCCCCCCCCTCGCTCTTCACTAACTCTGTCGCCAAAATCTCTCGCCTCTCTCTCTCTCCGTCTCTCACTCCCTACCTCTCTCACCCTCTCACTCTCCCCTCTCTCTCCCACACTCTCACCCTCTTCTTTCCCCCTCTCTCCACCTCCCTCGCCCCCTTCCTCTCCTTCCAACTCTCTCTCCCCGTCTCTCCCCCCTCTCGCCATCGCTCTCCCCGTCTCTCTTCCCTGCTCTCTCTCCCTCCCTTTCCCCTCTCTCTCTCCAACTCTCACTCCCCACTCTCTTTCCTCACTCTCTTCCCCCGCTCTCACCCCTCTCTGTCGGCCTCTCTCCCCCTCCCTCGCACCTTCCTCTCCCTTCCCCACTCTCTCCCCATCTCTCTCCCCTCTCTCTCCCCCCACTCTCATCCCTTTCTGTCCCCCTCTCTCACCCTCCCTCGCACGTTCCTCTCCCTCCCCTTCCAAACTCTCCCTCACCCTCTCCCCTCTCTCTCTTTCCCCCTCTCTCTCCCCATCTCTCTCCCCCCACTCTCTCCCCCTCTCTCTCCCCCACTGTCTGCCCCCTCTCTCTCACCCCCGGCTGTTTCACCTCCGTTCTTTCCTCACCCTCCCTCCCAACTCTCTCCCTCTCTCTCTCCCCCTCCATCTCTCCCACTCTCTCTCCCTCTCTTCCCTTTTTGTCCCCTCTCTGTCTGCCCCCTCTGTCTCCCCCTCTCTCCCCTCTCTCACCCCATCTCTCACCCCCCACTCTCGCTCCCTCTCTCGCTCCCTCTCTCTCCCCTCTCTCCCTCTGTCCTCTCCCGCCTCTCCCCCGTCACTCTACCCGTCTCTCCCCCTCTCCCCCTCTCTCTCCCCCTCTCTTGCCCCCCCACTCTCTCCCCACTCTCTGCCCCCTCTCTCTAACACCCCCGCTCTCTTACCACCACTCCTTCAGTCCCTCTCTCTCACCTCCCTCTCTCCCCTCTCTCAACCTCTCTTTCTCTCTCTCGCCCTGTCTCTCCCACACTATCGCTCCCCCTCTCTCTCCCTCTCACTCTCCCGCACTCTCTTCCTCCTTTCTCTCCACGCACTCTCTCTCTCTCTGCCCCCTATCTCTCCTGTCTCTCTCCCCTCTCTCTCCCTGCTCTCTCTTCCCTACTTTTTCTCCACACTCTCTCTCACTGTCCCCTCTCTCTCCCCCTCTCACCCTCTGTCTCGCCCCCTCTCTCGCCACCCTCTCTCGCCACCCTATCTCCCCCCTCTCTTTCCCCTCTCTCTACCCTTCTCTCTTGCATCCTCTCATTCCCCCTCTCTCTCCCCTCTCTCTCACCCCCTCTCATCCCCCCCTCGCCCGCCTCTCTCACTCCCTCTCGTGCTCACCTTCTCCCTTTCTCTCCTCTCACTCTCGCCATCTCTTTCCCCATCACTCTCCCCATCTCTCTCCCCCCGCTCTCCCCACACTCTCTTGCCACTCTCTCACCCCCTTTCTGTCCTCCGTCCACCTCCCTCGCCCCCTTCATCTCCCTCCCCCTGTCTCTCTCCCCCTCTCTCTCCCCCTCTCTCTCCCCCTCTCTCTCCCCCACTCTCTGACCCCCTCTCTCTCATTCCCCGCTCTGTCTCCCCCGCTCTCTCGCCCCCTCTCTCCCCTGTCTCACTCTTACCCTCTCTCTCCCCCTTTATCTCTGCCCTCTCTCTCCCTCTCACTCTCTCGCACACTCTTCCCCCTTTCTCTCCACACTCTTTCTCTCATCCCCCTCTCTCTCCACCTCTCTCTCCCCCCTCTCCCACTCTCGCCCCCCTCTCTCATTCCCCTGTCTCACCCCCTCTCTCACCCCCCTGTCTTGCCCCACTCTCTCACCACCCACTCTCGCCCTCTCTCTTGTCCCTTCTCTCGACCCCTCACACTCTCCCCGTCTCTCCACAATCTCTCCACGTCTCTCCCCCTCTCTCTATCCCCTCCCTCTCCCCCTCTCTCTCGCACCCTCACTCTCTCCCTCTCTCTCCCGCTCTTTCTCCCCTCTCTCTCACCCCATCTCGCCCCTTGCCCGCTTTTCACGCCCCCTCTCGTGCGCCATTTCTCCCCCTCTCTCCCTCCCACTCTCCCCATCTCTTTCCACATCTCTCTCCCCATCTCTCTCCCCATCTCTCTCCCCCATCTCTCTTCCCCCACTTTCTCCCCCGGCTCTCTGCCCCCTCTCTCCCGCCCTCTCTCACTCCGTCCTCCTCCCCCCTCTCTCCCACTCCCTGTCTCTCTTCTCTCTCTCACTCTGTCTTCCCCCCTCTCTCTCCCCCTCCCTCCTCACTCCCCTTCTCTCTACAGTCTCTCTCAGCCCCTCTCTCGGCACCTCTCTCTCGCACCCCCTCTCTCTACCCCTCACTCTCTCTCTCCCCTCTCTTTTCACTAACTCTCTCCCCCCACTCTGTCACCCAACTCTCTCCCTCTCTCTCCTCCCTCCCTCCATAACCCTCTCCCTCCACCACTCTCTCCCCCACTCTCTTTCCCCACTCTCTCCCTCTCTCTCCCTCCACTCTCTGTCCCCCTCCCTCTTCCCCCTCCCTCTGTCCTCCTCTCTCTCCTCTCTCTCCCCCACTCTTCCCTCTCTCTCCGCCACTCTCCACCACTCTCCCTCTCCCCCACCTCTCCCCTCTCTCTACCCCACTCTCTCACCTCCTCTCTCTATCCTGTCTCTCTCTCTACCCCACTCACCCTCTCTCTCCCCTCTCTATCTCCCCCCCCCCTCTCTCTCGATTCTCTGGCCACCTCGCTCTGTTCCCCTCTCTCTCCTTTTCTCTCCTCCCGACTCTCCCCTCTCTCTCTCCCCCACTCTCCCCCCTCTAACACCTCTCTCCCCTCCCCCTCACTCCACCCTCCCTCTCCTCCTCTCTCCCTCCCCCACTCTCACCCCCACTCTCTCCGCACACTGTTTCTCCCCACTCTCTCTCCCCACTCTCTCCCCACACTCTGTCTCCCCTCCTTATCTCCCCTCTCTCTCTCCCCCCATCTCCCTCCACTCTCTGTCCCCCTCCCTCTTCCCCTCTCTCTGTCCGCCTCTCTCTCCTCTCTCTCCCCTCCCTCTCCCCTCTCTCTCCCCCACTCTCACCCTCTCTCCCTCTCCCCTCCCTCTCCCCTCTCTCTACCCCACTCTCTCACTCCTCTCTCTATCCCATCTCTCTCTACCCCGCTCACCCTGTTTCTCTACCCCTCAAACTCTCTCCCCCTCTCGCTCTTCACTAACTCTGTCGCCTAAATCTCTCCCTTCTCTCTCCCTCTCTCACTCCCTCCCTCTACTCTCCCCTCTCTCCCTGCGCTCTCTTCCCCTCTCTCACCCTCTTTCTGTCACCCTCTCTCCACCTCCCTCGCCCCCTTCCTCTCCGTCCCCTCTCTCTCCCCGTCTCTCCCCCGTCCCCATCGCTCTCCCCATCGCTCTCCCCGTCACTCTCGCCCTCTCTCCCGTCTCTCGCCTCGCTCTCACCCCCTTTCTGTCCCCTCCTCCCCCTTCCTCGCACCTTCCTCTCCCTCCCCCTCTCTTGCCCCATCTCTACCCCCTCTCTCCCTATCGCTCTCCCCATCTCTCTCCCCCTCTCTCTCCCTGCATCTCCCCCCTCTCTCTCTCCCTCCTCTCTCCCTCCACTCTCTGTCCCCCTCCTTCTTCCCCTCTGTCCGCCTCTCTCTCCTCTCTCTCCCCCCACTCTGAACCTCTTTCTGTCCCCCCTCTCTCACCCTCCCTCGCACCTTCCTCTTCCTCCCCCTCTCTCGCCACGTCAGTCACCCCCTCTCACTCTCCTCTCTCTCTCCGCCACTCTCTCCCCATCTCTCTCCCTTCTCTTTCCCCCCGCTCTCAAGCTCTTTCTATCCCCCCTCTCTCACCCTCCCTCGCACCTTCCTCTCCCTCCCCCTCTCTCTCCCCATCTCTCCCCCTCTCCCTGTCGCTCTCCCTGTCTCTCGCCCCCTCTCTCTCCCACTCCCTCACCCCCTCCCTCTCCCCCTCCCTCTCCCCCTCTCTGCCCCCTCTCCCCCCTCTCTCCCCCTCTCTCTCCCCCTCTCTCTTCCCCCACTATCTCCCCCTCTCTCTTGCCCTCCCCGTCTCTCTTCCCCCTCCCTATCTCTCTCTCTCTGCCGCCTCTCTGCCCCCTCTCTCCACACCCCTCTCACCCCTCTAACCCCTCTCACCCCTCTCCCCTCCTCTCTCGCCTTCTCTCTACCGTCTCTCTCATCCCATCTCTCTACACCTCTCTCTTTCACCCACTCTCTCTCTCTACACCTCACTCTCTCTCTCCCCCCACTCTTCACTAACTCTCCCCCCCACACTGTCATCTAAATGTCTCCCCTCTCTCTCACTCCCTCCCTCCCTAACCCTCTCCCTCCCCCACTGTCTTCCTCACTCTCTCTCTCTGCACTCTCTCTCCCCACTCTCTCGCCCCACTCTCTCCCCCACTCTGTCCCCACACTCTACCCCTCCCTCTCTCCCCCCTCTCTCCCCCTCTGTCTCCCTCCACTCTCTGTGTCCCTCCCTCTGTCACCCTCCCTCTGTCACCCTCTCTCTCCTCTCTGTCCCCCACTCTCTCCCTCTCTCCACCTCCCCTTCTCTCTCCCTCCCTCTCCCCTCTCTTTCTACCCTGCTCACCCCGTCTCTCGCCCCCCAATCTTTCTCTCTCCCTTTCTCTCTTCATTAACTATCTCTCCCACTCTGTCGCCTAAATCTCTCCCTCTCTCTCTCCCTCTCTCACTCCCTGACTCTCATGCTCTCACTCTCTCCTCTCTCTCTCCCACTCTCTTTCCCCACTCTCTTTCCCCAATCTCTCCCCCACTCTCTTCACCCACTCTCACACCATCTCTCTCCCCTCTCTCTCTGCCCCTCTCTCTCTCTCCCCTCTCTCTCTACCCCTCTCCCGCCCTCTCTCACCATCTCACTCTCCCCCTCTCTCTTTCCCACTCTTTCTCCACTGTCTCCCCCAATCTCACTCCCACTCTTTCTCTCCCCATTTCTCTGCCCCCTTCTTTCTCCACACCCCCCTGTCTTTCCCCTTTTCTCAACCCCACTCTCCCCCTCTCTCTCTCCCCCCTCTCTCACAACCTCTCTCTCACACCTTCTCTCTCCCCCTCACACTCTCCCCCCTCTCCCCCTCTCTTGCCTCTCCTTCTCACCTCTCTCTATCACCCTTTCTCTCTCCTCCCACTCTCTCTCCTCTCTCTCGCCCCCACTCTCGCCCCCTCTCTTGCCCCCCACTCTTGCCCCCACTCTCGCCCCCTCCCTCGCCCCCTTCTCACCTCCTCTCTCGCCCCCACTCTCGCCCCCACTCGTCTCCACTCTCTCCCCCTCTCTCCCCCCTCTCTCACAACCTCTCTCTCACAACCTCTCTCTCCCCCCTCACACTCTCCCCCTCTCCCCCTCTCCTTCTCACCTCTCTATCACCCTTTCTCTCTCCTCTCACTCTCTCTCCTCTCTCTCCCCACCTCTCTAGCCCCTCTCTCTCGCCTCTCTCTCACCCCCTCTCTCTCCTCCACTCTCTCTCCCACACTTTCTCCCCCTCTCTCTCCAGCCTCTCTCTCCCTTCTCTCCCCCCCCTCCGCCTCTTTCCCCAACTCTCTCTCTACCCCTCTCCCCCCTCTCTCGCCCCCCTCTCACACCCTCTCTCGCCCCCACTCTCGCCCCCTCTCTTGCCCCCCACTCTTGCCCCCACTCTCGCCCCCTTCCTTGCCCCCTTCTCACCCCCTCTCTCGCCCGCACTCTCGCCCCCACTCGTCTCCACTCTCTCCCCTCTCTCTCACCCCTCTCTCACAACCACTCTCTCACACCCTCCCTCTCCCCCCTCACACTCTCCCGCCTCTCCCCCTCTCTCGCCTTTCCTTCTCACCTCTCTCTATCACCCTTTCTCTCTCCTCCCACTCGCCTCTTTCTCTCTCCCCCTCGCTCTCCTCCACTCTCTCCCCCACTCTCTCTCCTCACATTCTCTCCCCCTCTCTCTCCAGCCTCTCTCTCCCTTCTCTCTCCCACCACCCCAACTCTCTCTCTACCCCCTCTCCCCCCCTCTCTCGCCCCCCTCTCACACCCACTCTCGCCCCAAATCTCACCCCCTCTCTTGACCCCACTCTTGCCCCCACTCTCGCACCCCTTAACCCCTTCTCACCCCCTCTCTCGCCCCCACTCTCACCCCCCACTCGTCTCCACTCTCTCCCCTCTCTCTCACCCCCTCTCTCACCCCCTCTCTCACACCATCTCTCTCCCCCCTCTCTCACGCCCCTCCCCCTCCCATTCTCCGACCTCTCTCGCCCCCCTCTCTCTCTCTCTCTCTCCCCCTCTCTCTCCCCTCTCTCTCTCTTCCACTCTCTCCACCCCTCTGTCTCTCTCTCCCTCGCTCTATACCCCTGTTTCTCTACCCTTTCTCTCTCTCCCCTCTCTTTCCACCCCTCTCTTTCTCCTCTCTCTCCACCTCCCCTCTCTCCATCTCCCCTCTTTTTCACCCCACTCTCTCTCATCTCGCTGCTTCCCCTCTCTTTCTCCCTCCCCTCTCTCCCTCCCCTCTCTCTCTCTCCCCGGTCTCTTACCCTGCTCTCTTACCCCAATCACTTACCCCAGTCTCTCTCCCTTCTCTCCCAACGCACTCTCACACCCACTCTCCCCATCCACTCTCCACCCCCACTCTTCCCATCCACTGTCCCTCCCCCACTATTTCCCCTCACTCTCTCGACACCACTCTCTCCCCTCACTCTCTCCCCCTCACGCTCTGCCCCCTCTCTCCCCCTCTCTCTACTCTCACTCTCCCTCCTCTCTCTCGACCCCTCTCTCTCCCCGTCTCTCTTCCCCATCTCTGTACACCCTCTCCCACCCCTCTCTGCCCCCACTCTCTACTCCCACTATCTCGCCCTCCCTCTCTCCCTTTATTTCTTTCCCCCTCTCCCCTCTCTCTACCCACTCTCTCCCCTTCTACCCCCTCTCTTCCCACCTCTCTCGCCTCTCTCTCTCTCGCCTCTCTCTCTCTCACCCCCTCTTTCTCCTCTCACTCTCTCACCTCTCTAACCTCTCTCTTCCCACCTCCTTTGCCCCTCTTTCTCATCTCACTCTCTCACTCCCTCTCTCTCCCCCACACTCCCCTCTCTCTCTCCCCACACTGTCCCCCACTCTCTCTCTCCCCACTCTCCCCCCCTCTCTTGCCCTCTCTCTTCCCCTCCCTTCTCTCTCCCGCCTCTCTCTCCCCCTCTCTCTCCCCTCTCTCTTTCCCCCCTCTTTTCCCAACACTCTCTCTATCCCCTCTCTCCCCTCCCCCTCTCTCCCCTCCGTCTGCCCTCTCTCTCTCGCCCCCATCTCTCGTCCCCTGTCTCGCACTCCTGTCTCGCCACTCCTCTCTCTCCCCCTCTTTCGCCCCCACCCTCACCCCCCACTCACCCCCCCACTCTTGCCCCCACTCTCGCCCAACCATCGTCTCCACTCTTGCCCCTCTCTCTCCCCCCTCTCTCTCCCCTTCTCTCTCCCCTCTCTCTACCCCTCTCTATCCCCCTCTCTCCAGCCCTCTCCCCTTCTCTCTCACCCATTTCTTCACCTCTCTCTCCCCCGTCTCTCTACTCTCCTCTTTCTTCCCCCTCTCTTTACCTCCCTCTGTCTCTCCGCCCTCTCTCTCTACTCTCTCTTCCGATCCCTCTCCCCTCTCCAACTCCCCTCTCCATCTCCCCTCTCCCAATCTCCACTCTCTTCCCTTCTCCCCCTCCCCTGTCACCCCCTCTCTCCCCCATTTTCTCCCCACTCTCTCTCTGTCCCCGCGCTCTCTCCCCTCTCTCTCACCCCTCTCTCACCCCCCTCTCCCCTCTCTCCCCTCACTCCCTCCTATCTCTCCACCCCTCTCTTGCCCCCTCTCTCGCCCACCTTCCTTGATCCCTCCCTCTGCCACCTTTCTCTGCCCCCTCTCTCTGCTCCCCTCTCCCTGCCCCCTCTCCCTGCTGCTCTCTCTCTCCCCCCCTCTCTCTCCCTCTCACTCTGTCCAGCTCACTCTCCCCCTCTCTCCCCCTCTCTCCCCCTCTCGCTCCCTCGCCCCTCCTTCTCCCCCGCTCTCCCACTAGCTCTCTAACCCCTCTCTCACTTCCCCTTCTCTCTCCGCCCTCTCTCTCCTTGCTCACTCTCTATCCCATCACTCCTCCTCCCACTCCCTTTCCTCCTCACTCACTCTCTCTACCCCTCAATCTCTCCCCTAACTCTCTCTTCACTAACTCTCTCCGCCAACTCTGTCACAGAACTCTGTCCCCTCTCGCTCTCCCTCTCTCACCCCTTCCCACTCTCAATCCCTCCCTCACTCACCCTCTCACTCTCCCCATCTCTCCCTCCCCCGTCTCCCCCTCTCATCTCCCCCGCTCTCACTCCACTCTCTCCTCTCCTCTCTCTCCCCCCTCTCCCCCCTCTCCCCTCTCTCTCCCTCCTCTCTCCCATCCTCTCTCCCCTCCTCTCTCTACCCTCCTCTCTCTCGTCCCTCTCTCCCCCCTCTCCCCCTCTGTCTCCCCCTCTTACTCTCTCCCCTTCTCTCCCCTCCTCTCTCTCCCCTCGTCGCTACACCTCCACCGTCTCTCTCCCCCTCTCTCCACCACTGTCTCCCCCGTCTCTCTCCTCTCTCGTGCCCCCCTCTCTGTGTCCCCTCTCTCTCTGTGCCCCACTCACACTGTCCCCTAATGCTGTCCCCCTCGCACTGTCCCCGCGCTCTCTGTCCCTCCTGTCTCTCTAACACCCCTCCTTTTCTCCCCCTCTTCTCTGTCCCTCCTCCTCTTTGACACCCTCTCTCTCTCTTCCCCTCTCTCTCTCTCCCCCCTCTCTGTCCCCCCCTCTCTCTCCGTTCCACTGTGTTTGTCCCCGCCCCCCTGTCGCCCCTCTCTCTCCATTCCCCTCTCTCTGTCCCCCTCTCTCTGCCCCCCTCCTCTCTGTTCCCCCTCTCTCTGAACCCTCCTCTCCCTCTGTCCCCATCTCTCTGCCCACCCCTCTCTGTCCCCCCACTCACTGTCCCCCTCTATGTCCACCTTCTCTCTTCCCCCTCTTTTTACCCAACTCCTCTCCCTATCTCTCCCCTCCCTCTCTCTCCCCCACTCTCTTGCCCCACTCTCTCTCTGTCCCTTCTCTGTCTGACCGCCCCTCTCTCTGTCACCCAATCTCTCTCTCTCCTCTCTCAGACCCTCCATCTCTCTGTCCCCTTCTCTCAATGCCCCCTCTCCCTCCGTTGCCTTCGCTCTGCCTCCCTCTCTCTGTCCCCCTCTCTCGGGCCCCTCCTCTCTGTCACCCTCTCTCTGTCCTCCCTCTCTCTCTCTCCCCTCTCTCTGTCCCCCTCTCTCTGTCCCGCTCTCTCTGTCCCCCTCCTCTCTGTCACCCTCTCTCTGTCCTCCCTCTCTCTGTCTCCCCTCTCTCTGTCTCCCCTCTCTCTGTCCCAACTCTCTCTGTCCCCCTCCTCTCTGTCACCCTCTCTCTGTCCTCCCTCTCTCTGTCCTCCCTCTCTCTGTCTCCTCTCTCTCTGACCCCCCTCTCCGTTCCCCTCTCTCCTTCACCCCCTCTCTGTCCCCCCTCTCTGTCCCCCCTCTCTGTCCGCTCTCTCTCACCGTTCCCCTCTTTCTGTCCCCTCTCTCTGCCCCCCTCTCTGTGCCCTCTCTCTCACCGTTCCCCTCTTTCTGTCCCCTCTCTCTCTGTCCCCCTCTCTCTGTCCCCATCCTCTCTGTCACCCTCTCTCTGTCCTCCCTCTCTCTCCATTCCCCTCTCTCTCTCCCCCTCTCTCTGTCCCCCCTCTCTCTCGGTTCCCCTCTCTCTGTCAATACCCTTTCTGCTCCCGTCACCCCTCTCTCTCCGTTCCCCTCTCTCTGTCCCCCCCGTCTATCTCCTCTCTCTCTGTCCCCCTCTCTCTGTTGCCCAACTGTCTGTGCCCCCTCTTCCTATGTCCCCATCTCTCTCTGTCCCTCTCTCTGACCCTCCTCTCTCCATCCCTCCCCTCTATGTCCCCCTCTCTTTCCCACTCTCTATGTCCCTTCTCTCTGTTCCTCCTCTCTCTGTCACCCCTCCCTCTGCCCCCTCTCTCTGTCCTCTCTCTGTCAACACCCTTTCTGCTCCTGTCCCCCTCTCTCTCCGTTCCCCCCACTCTCTCCCCCCTCTGTCTATCCCCTCTCTCTCTGTCCCTCTTCGCTGTCCCCCCTCTATCTTCGTTCCCCTCTCTCTGTCCCCCATCTCTCTGTCCCCGTCTCTCTGTCCCCCCTCTCTCTGTCCTCTCTCTCTTTCCCCCTCTCTCTGTCCTCTCTCTCTCTGTCCCCCTCTCTCTATCCCCCTCTCTCTGACCACCTTTCTCTGTCCCCCCTCTCTGTCCCCCAACTCTCTGTCGCCCAACTGTCTGTGCCCCCTCTTCCTCTGTCCCCATCTCTCTCTGTCCCTCCCTCTGACCCTCCTCGTTCCATCCCTCCCCTCTATGTCCCCCCTCCCTCTGTCCCCCTCTCTCTGTCCCCATCTCTCTGTCCCCATCTCTCTGTCTCCCATCTCTCTGTCCCCCTCTCTGTCCCTGTCTCTCTGTTGCCCCCCGTCGCCTCTCTCTCTGTCCCCCTCTCAATCCACCCTCTGCACCCTCTCTCTCTGTCCCTCCTCTCTCTCTGTTCGCACTCTCTCTGTCCTCCTCTCAATCCCTCCCCTCTCTGTCCCTCCTCTCTGTCCCCCCTCTCCCTGTCACCCTTCTGTCTGTCCTCCCTCTCTCTGTCAACCTCCTCTCTGTCCCCATTCTCTCTCTCCACCCCTCTCTCTCTGTCCCCCTCTCTCTGTCCCCTCTTTCTTTGCCCCCCCTCTCTCTGTCCCCCTCTCTCTGTCCCCACTCTCTCTGTCCCTCTTTCTCTGTCCCCACTCTCGCTGTCCCCCTCTCTCTGTCCCCACTCTCTCTGTCACACCTCTCTCTTCCCCCTCTGCCCCCCGACCCCCTCTTCCTCCGTTCCCTCCCCTCTCTGTCCTCCTTTCTCTGCCCCCCGTCCCCCCGCTCTCTCTCCCCCTCTCTCTGTCCTCTTCTCTTTTTCTCCCCCCTCTCTCTCTGTCCCCCTTCCCTAATTTCCCCCCCCCGTACCCCCCCTGTTCCCCTCTCTTTGTACACTTCTCTCTGCCCCCTCTGCCGCCCTCTCTCTATGACCCCCCACTCTCTCTGTCCCCCCAACTCTCTCTGTCTCTCCCGCTCTCTGTCCCCCTCTCTCGGTTCCCTCTCTTTCTGCCCTCCTTCTCTCTGTCCCCCCACTCTCAGTCTGCCCCCTCTGTCCCCATTCTCTCTGTCCCCTTCTCTCTTTGTCCCCCCTCTCTCTCTCTGTCCCCCTCCCTATCTGTCCCCCCCGTTCGCCTCTCTCTGTACACCTCTCTCAGCCTCCTCTGCCACCCTCTCTATATGACCCCCCACTCTCTCTGTCCCGCCACCTCTCTCTGTCTCTCCCCCTCTCTATCACCCTCTCTCGGTTCCCTCTCTTTCTGCCCCTCCTTCTCTCTGTCCCCCCACTCTCAGTCTGCCCCCTCTGTCCCCTTCTCTCTTTCCCCCTCTGTCTGTCCCTCCCTCTCTGTCCCCCTGTCCGTCCCTCTACTGCATCCCCGTCTCT
The DNA here is from genome assembly GCF_047496795.1 of Chiloscyllium punctatum. Lineage (NCBI taxonomy): Eukaryota > Metazoa > Chordata > Chondrichthyes > Orectolobiformes > Hemiscylliidae > Chiloscyllium > Chiloscyllium punctatum. The sequence goes on from NC_092750.1 coordinate 87,041,609, forward strand.
CTCTCTCTCTCATCTCTTACTGTCCCCACTCTTTCTGCCCCCTCTCCCTGTCGCCCCTTCACCCTGTACATCCCCTCTTTTCCCCCCTCTCTGGCCCCCCTCTCTCTGTACCACGTCTCTCTGTCCTCCCTCTCTCTCTGTCTCCCTCTCTCTCTGTCCCCCTCTCTCTTCCCCCCCCCTCTCTCTGTCCCCCTCTCTCAGTCCCCCACTCTGTTCCCCGCTTCTCGGTCCCAGCCCTCTCTCTGTCCCCCTCTCTCTGTCCCTCTCTCGGTCCCTCTCACTCTGTCCTCCTGACTCTGACCACCCTCTCTCTGTCCCCCCTTCCTCTGCCCCCTCTCTCTGTCCCCCCCTCTCTCTGTCCCCCCTCTCTGCCCCCCTCTCTGTACCCCCTCTCTGTCACCCCGTCTCCCTGTCCCCCATCTCTTTACCCCTCTCTCTGCCCCCCTCTATCTGTCCCCCCCAGTCTGTCCCACGTCTCTCTGTCCCCTTCACTCTCTGTCACCCTTCTCTCTGTCCCCATTCTCTCTGTTCCCCCCTCTCTCTGACCCCATCTCTGTCCCCATCTCCGTCCCTACCCTCTCTGTCACCCTCTCTCTGTCCCCCCTCTCTCTGACCCCTCTCTCTGTCACTCCCCGTCCCGCCTTCTCGGTCCCAGCCATCTCTATGTACCTCCTCTCTCTGGCCCCTCACTCTCTCTGTCCCCCCTCTCTCCATCCCTCTCTCTCTGTCCTCCTCTCTCTCTGTCCCCCTCTCTGTCCCCATGCTCTCTCTGTCCCCCCTCTCTCTGTGTCCCCATCTCACTCCGCCCTCTCTCTGTTTCCTCCCTCTCTGTCCCGCCGTCCCGCCCTCTGTCCCCCACTCTCTCCACCCCCCACTCTCTGTCCCCCTCTCTTTGTCCCCCACTCTCTACATCCCCCACTCTCTGTTCCCCACTCTCTGTTCCCCACTCTCTGTCCCCCTGCTCTCTGCCCCCCTCTCTCTCACGTTCTCGCTGTCCCCCTCTCGCTATGTCCCTCACTCTCTGTCCCCACTCTCTCTCCCGTTCTCTCTGTCCCCCTCTCGCTGTCCCACTCTCTCTCTGTTCCCCACTCTGTCCCCACACGCTCTCTGTCCCCCGTCTCTATGTCCCCCTCTCACTCCCTACTCTCTCAGCTCCCTCTCTGTTTTCCCGTTCCCCCCTCTGTCGCCCACTCTCTCCTCGTCCCCCCCTCTGTCCCCCACTCTCTCCATTCCTCACTCTCTGTCTCCTCCTCTCCATCGCTCTCTCTCTGACCATCTCTCTCTGTCCCCCCTCTCTCTCCCCCAGTCTCTGTCCCCCTCTCACTGTTCCCCCTCTCTTTGTCACCCTCTCTCTGTCGCCCCTCTCTCTGTCGCCCCTCTCTCTCTATCCCCTTCTCTCTGTCCCCCACTCTCTGACCCCTCTCTATACACCCCTCTCTCTCCCCATCTCTCCCCTACCTCGCTCCCCCCACTCTCTTGTCCCCCTATCGCTCTGTCCGCCTCTCTCTGTCCCACCCTCTCTCTGTCCCCACTCTCTCTGGCACCCTGCCTCTGACCTCCCTCTCTCTGTCCCCCCCTTCCTCTGTCCCCCTCTCGGTCCCCCCCTCGCTCTCTCTGCCCCCCAATCTGTGCCCCCTCTCTGTCCCCGTCTCTCTGTCCCCTTCACTCTCTGTCCCCCTTCTCCCTGTCCCCATTCTCTCTGTTCCTCCCTCCCTCTGCCCCCATCTCTGTCCCCCATCTCCGTCCCTCCCCTCTCTGTCACACTCTCTCTGTCCCCCCTCTCTCAGACCCCCCCTCTCTGGCCCTCTCATCCCGCTTTCTCGGTCCCAGCCCTCTCTATGTACCCCATGTCTCTGTCCCCGCACTCTCTCTGTCACCCCCCCTCTCTCTATCCCTCTCTCTCTGTCCCCCACTATCTCTGTCCCACTCTCTGTCCCCCTCTCTGTCCCCCTCTCTCTGTCCCCCTCTATCTGTGTCCCCCTCTCACTCCGTCCTCTCTCTATCACCACCCCCTCTGTCACCCCGGCCCCCTATGTCCCCCACTCTCTCCATCCCCCACTCTCTGTCCCCCTCTCTCTGTCCCCCACTCTCTGACCCCTCTCTATACACCCCTCTCTCTCCCCATCTCTCCCCTACCTCGCTCCCCCGAATCTCTTGTCCGCCTCTCTCTCTGTCCCCACTTTCTCTGTCCCCCTGCCTCTGACCTCCCTCTCTCTGTCCCCCACTTTCTCTGTCCGCCTCTCGGTCCCCCCCCTCTCTCTCTGCCCCCCAATCTGTCCCCACCCCTCTTTGTCCCCGTCTCTCTGTCCCCTTCACTCTCTGTCCCCCTTCTCCCTGTCCCCATTCTCTCTGTTCCCCCCTCCCTCTGCCCCCATCTCTGTACCCCATCTCCGACCCTCCCCTCACTGTCACACTCTTTCTGTCCCCCCTCTCTCAGACCCCCCCCTCTCGCCCTCCCTTCCCGCTTTCTCGGTCCCAGCCCTCTCTATGTACCCCATCTCTCTGTCCCCTCACTCTCTCTGTCACCCCCCTCTCTCTATCCCTCTCTCTCTGTCCCCCTCTCTCTCTGTCCCACTCTCTCCATCCCCCACTCTCTCTCCCCCACTCTCTGTCCCTCACTCTCTGTCCCCCTCTCTCTGTTCCCCACTCTCTGTCTCCCTCTCTCTATCCCCGTGCTCTCTGTCCCCCCTCTCTCGCCCGTTCTCTCTGTCCCCTCTCTCTCTGTTCCCCTCTCTTTGTCCCCCTCTCTCTGTCCCCCTCTCTCTGACCCCTCTCTCTGTCTCCCTTCCTCTCCCATTCTCTCTGTCCTCATGTCTCTGTCCTACTCTCTGTCCCCACGTGCTCTCTGTCCCCCCATCTCTGTGTCCCCCTCTCACTCCCTCCTCTGCCTGTCACCTCCCTCTCTGTCTACCCGTTTCCCCCTCTGTCCCCCACTCTCTCCCTCGTCCCCCCTCTGTCCCCCACTCTCTCCATCTCCCACTCTCTGTCCCCCCTCTCTCCATCGCCCTCTCTCTCTCCCCCTCTCTCTCTCCCACAGTCTCTGTCCCCCTCTCTCTGTTCCCCATCTCTTTGTCCCCCTCTCTCTTCCCCCCTCACTCTCTGTCCCCCTCTCTCTGTCCCCCACTCTCTGTCCCCCACTCAATGACCCCTCTCTATACACCCCTCTCTCTCCCCATCTCCCCCCTACCTCTCTCCCCCCACTCTCTTCTCCGCCTCTCTCTCTGTCCGCCTCTCTCTGTCCCACCCTCTCTCTGTCCCCACTCTCTCTGTCCCCCTGACTCTGACCTCCCTCTCTCTGTCCCCCCTTCCTCTGTCTACCTCTCTCGGTCCCCCTCTCTCTCTCTCTCTGCCCTCGCCAATCTGTCACCCCCTTTCTGTCCCCGTCTCTCTGTCCCCTTCACTCTCTCTCCCCCTCCTCCCTGTCCCCATTCTCTCTGTTCCCCCCTCCCTCTGCCCCCATCTCTGTCCCCCATCTCCGTCCCTCCCCTCTCTGTCACACACTCTCTGTCCCCCCTCTCTCTGACCCCCCTCTCTGCCCCCCCCTTCCCGCTTTCTCGGTCCCAGCCCTCTCTAAGTTCCCCCGCTCTCTGTCCCCTCACTCGCTCTGTCCCCCCCCCTCTATCTATCCCTCTCTCTCTGTCCCCCTCTCTCTGTCCCCCTCTCTCGGTGTCCCCCTCTCACTCCGTCCTCTCTCTATTACCACCCTCTCGGTCCCCCATCCCCCTCTGTCCCCCACTCTCTCCATCCCCCACTCTCTGTCCCCCACTCTCTGTCCCCCTCTCTCTGTTCCCCACTCTCTCGCCCGTTCTCTCGGTCCCCTCTCTCTCTGTCCCCCTCTCTTTGTCCCCCTCTCTCTGTACCCCCCCTCTGTCCCTCTATCTCTGTCCACCTCTCTCTGTCCCGCTCTCTCTGTCACCCTCTCTCTCCCGTTCTCTCTGTCCTCATCTCTCTGTCCCCCTCTCTCTATCCACCTCTCTCGCTGTCCCCCTCTCTGTCCCCCTCTCTGTCCCCACGTGCTCTCTGTCCCCCATCTCTGTGTCCCCCTCTCACTCCCTCCTCTCTCTGTCACCTCCCTCTCTGTCTACCCGTTCCCCCCTCTGTCCCCTACTCTCTCCCTCGTTCCCCCCCTCTGTCCCACACTCCCTCCATCCCCCACTCTCTGTCCCCCTCTGTCCGCCTCTCTCTGTCCCCCACTCTCTATCCCCCTCTCTCTGTTCCCCACTCTCTGTCTCCCTCTCTCTATCCCCCTGCTCTCTGTCCCCCCTCTCTCACCCGTTCTCTCTGTCCCCTCTCTCTCTGTCTCCCTCTCTTTGTCCCCCTTTCTCTGTACCCCCTCTCTCTCTGTGCCCCTCTCTCTGTCACCCTCTCTCTCCCGTTCTCTCTGTCCTCATCTCTCTGTCCCCCTCTCTCTGTCCCCCTCTCTCGCTGACCCCTCTCTGTCCCCCTCTCTGTCCCCACGTGCTCTCTGTCCGCCCGTCTCTGTGTCCCCCTCTCACTCCCTCCTCTCTCTGTCACCTCCCTCTCTGTCTACCCGTTCCCCCCTCTGTCCCCCACTCTCTCCCTCGTCCCCCCCCTCTGTCCCCCACTCTCTCTCCATCCACCACTCTCTGTCCCCCCCACTCTGTCCCCCTCTCTCTGTCCCCCACTCTCTGTCCCCCTCTCTCTGTCCCCCACTCTCTGCCCCCTCTCTCTGTTCCCCCTCTCTTTGTCCCCCTCTCTCTGTCCCCCACTCTCTGTTCCCCACTCTCTGTCCCCCTCTCTCTGTTCCCTCCCTCTCTGCCCCCCCTCTCTCAGTCCCACCCTCTCTGTCCCCACTCTCTCTGTCCGTCCCCTCTGTCCCCGTCTCTCTTTCCTCCTCTTTCTTTCCCCCGCTCTCTCTGCCCCCCTCTTTCTGTGCCCCTCTCTCTTCGCCCCCATCTCTCTGTCCCCCTCTCTCTGTCCCCCCCGCTCTATCACTCTTCACTCTGTCCCCAATCTCTCTGTCACCCTCTCACTCTGTCCCTCCCTCTCCCTCTGTCCCCATATCTCTGTCCACCCTCTCTCTCTCTCTGTACCCCTCTCTCTGTCCCCCTCTCTCTCTTCCCCCTCTGACTACCCCTTCTCTCTCCCCTATCACTCAACCCTCTCTCTCCCCCCACTCTCTTGTCCCCACTCTCTTGTCCCCCTCTCTCTCTGTCCCCCTCTCTCTCTGACCCCCTCTCTCACTCTGACCGCCCCCTCTCTGTCCCCCTTCTCTCTGTCCCCCCTCTCTCTGTCCTGTCTTTCTTTGCCCCTCCCTCTCTCTGTCCCCCTCTCTCTCTCTCCGTCCCCTCTCTCTCTCTTTCCCCCCTCTCTCTCTGAACCCCTCTCCCTCTGTTCCCTCCTCTCTCTGTCCCCCTTTCTCTTCCCCCCAGTCACCCCGCTCTATATCCCCCACTCTCTGTCCCCCTCTCGCTGTCCCCACTCTCTCTGTCCCTCCACCTCTCTCTGTCTCTCCCGCTCTCTGTCCCACTCTCTCGGTCCGCTCTCTCTCTGCCCTTCCTTCTCTCTGCCCTTCCTTCTCTCTGTCCCTCCGCTCTCAGTCCTTCCCCTCTGTCCCCTTCTCTCTTTCCCACTCTCTCTGTCCCACCTCTCTCCGTTCCCCTTTCCCCCCTCTACTGCGCCCAGTCTCTCTGTCTCCCCTCTCTTACTGTCCCCACTCTCTCTGCTCCATCTCTCTGTCTCCCCTTCTCCCTGTACCCCCCTCTGTTCCCCCTCTCTCTGTCCCCCTCTCTCTGTACCACCTCTCTCTGTCCTCCCTCTCTCTCTGTCCTCCTCTCTTTCTGTCCACCTCTCTCTATCCCCCCTTCTCTCTGTCCCCCTCTCTCAGTACCCCTCTCTTTTCCCCCCTTCTCGGTCCCAGCCCTCTCTCTGACCCCCTCTCTGCCCCACTCTCTGTCCTCCTCTCTATATCTGTCCTTCCCCTCTCTGTCCCCCCCTCTCTCTGTCCCCACTCTCTGTATTCCTCTCTCTGCCCCCCCCCCCCCCCCCCGTACTCAACTTCTCGGTCCCAGCCCTCTCTGACCCTCCCGCTCTCTGTCCCCCTCTCTCGGTCCCCCTCTCTCTCTGTCCCACTTCTCTGTGTCCCCCTTCTCTCTGTCCCCCCGCTCTCAGTCCGCCCCCTCTGTCCCCGTCTCTCTTTACCCCTCTCTCTGTCCCACTCTATCTGCCACCTCTCTCTGTGTCCCGGTTTCTCTGTCCCCTTCACTCTCTGTCCCCCTTCTCTCTGTCCCCTCTCTCTCTGTTCCACCTCTCTCTGCCCCCATCTCTGTCCCTCCCATCTCCGTCCCTCCCCTCTCCGTCCATCCCCTCTCTGTCCCCACTCTCTCTGACCTCCTTCTCTGTTCCCCACTCTCGTCCTGCCTTCTCGTTCCCAGCCCTCTCTATGTACCTCCCTCTTTCTGTCCCCCACTCTCTCCATCCCCCACTCTCTGTTCCCCTCTCTCTGTCCCCCACTCACTGTCCCGCTCTCTCTGATCCTCACTCTCTGTCCCCCACTCTCTGTCCCTCTCTCTCTGTCCTCATCTCTCTTTCCGCCTCTCTCTGTGTCCCCCACTCACTCCCTCCTCTCTTTGTCACCTCCCTCTCTGTCCCACCGTACCCCCCGTCCCCCACTCTCTCCATCCCACACTCTCTGACCCCCCTCTGTCCCCCAGTCGCTCCATCCCCCACTCACTGTCCCCCACTCTCTGCGTTCCCCCAGTCTCTGTCCCCCTCTCTCTGTCCCCCAATCTCAGTCCCGCCTTTCTCAGTCCCCCTCTCTTTGTCCCCCTCTCTCTGTCCCCCTTTTCTCTCTGTCCCCCTCTCTCTGTCCTCATCTCTCTTTCCCCCTCTCTCTGTGTCCCCCACTCACTCCCTCCTCTCTTTGTCACCTCCCTCTCTGTCCCCCCGTACACCCCGTCCCCCACTCTCTCCATCCCCCACTCTCTGACCCACCTCTGTCCCTCCACTCTCTCCGTCCCCCAGTCTCTGTCCCCCTCTCTCTGTTCCCATTTTCTCTCTGTCCCCCTCTCTCTGTCCTCATCTCTCTTTCCCCCTCTCTCTGTGTCCCCCACTCACTCCCTCCTCTCTTTGTCACCTCCCTCTCTGTCCCCCCGTACACCCCGTCCCCCACTCTCTCCATCCCCCACTCTCTGACCCACCTCTGTCCCTCCACTCTCTCCGTCCCCCAGTCTCTGTCCCCCTCTCTCTGTTCCCATTTTCTCTCTGTCCCCCTCTCTCTGTCCTCATCTCTCTTTCCCCCTCTCTCTGTGTCCCCCACTCACTCCCTCCTCTCTTTGTCACCTCCCTCTCTATCCCCCCATACACCCCGTCCCCCACTCTCTCCATCCCCCACTCTCTGACCCACCTCTGTCCCTCCACTCTCTCCGTCCCCCAGTCTCTGTCCCCCTCTCTCTGTTCCTCCCCTCTCTCTGTTCCCTCTCTCTGTCCCCCACTCTCTGACCCCTCTCTCATTATGTCCCCCCCTATTTCTTCTCTCTTCCTCACCTTAGCTCTCCCTTGCCTCTCTCTCGCTCTCTCTGTCTCTCCCTGCTCCTTCACTCTCTCTCCACTTCTCTCACTCTCGATCCCCCTACCTCAGTCTCTCTTTCTCCCCAACCCCCTCTGTTTCTCTCTGACTAAATCTCTTTCCCTCCTGCCCCCCCTCCCTCTCTGATGCAATCTGTCTCCCTGACGCGTCTCTCTCCCTCTGATCCAGAGATTGGAGAGGGGGGTAGTCCCCATGAAACAACTGAAATCCTGTCCCACTCATGACAGGAAATGGGGACGCCAGGTTGGAGTGGGGGGGACAGAGGGAGTTAAACCCAGCTCCTGAGTTCAGGGTGCGGTGCCCTCCCCTTCCCTGAGGCCCAGGACTTGGGGCTGAGTCTGTCTCTCTCCAGCTGAGCTTCTCCAACACAAAGACACACAACAACATCGGTCACTCTGCTGCTCGGCACGCTTTAATCAACATTTTTATTGGTTACAAATGGAAGTGATGGATACAGTCAGTGGGATGGTGCCTTTTCTCACTGGCCCCTGAGTTGTGAGAAACATTGAAATGTTTCCCTGTAACCCCCCTGTGGGATAAGGATGGACAAACCAGCGCTACCCTCAGTCTGTTACCATAGCGACAGGCTGCTCCATCGCTGAAACACTGAACTGAAATGAGAAAATCCCGGATGGATTGATTAATGAGGGAATTTGATGGATGGATGTATTTGGGTGAAGGGATATTTCAGCACATTCTTCAGCTGCTGCCTGAACTTAGTCTGGGTCACGGCATAAATCGCGGTGTTTGTGCAGCAACTGAGGAGCTGCAGCATGAAGCCCAATTCCAGTACAAAGTCATCGAGATACACAGGGGAATACCCACTCCACGACATCCGGAACCATATAGAAAACAGCATTAACGTTGACCATAACAGGATGAAATTGGCCGAGATCACAAACAGTAAAATGATGGATTTTTTTCGGTTTCTCATTTCAGTGTCAGACTGAGCGTCCCCATTGGTGTGAGCGCGGAGTCTCCTGCGGGCTCTGCTGGTCACTAAAATGTGTCTGACGGTGAGAACATTGAGCAGCAGAATCAGGAGAAATGGGACACCCGGGGTTAGAATGTGGTGGAGGAACTCGATTGTGACCCAGACACTGGAGACGAGAACAGCGACTGTTACAGAACAAAACCAGGGGCGGTTCTCCAGCGAATACCGAGCCGTGAACATAAAATACCAGAAAATGTTCTTTAAACAGCTCAGCACAGTCACTGCTCCCAGAACCACAGCCGCCGTTTTCTCACTGCAATATTTCCTTTTCAGCTTCTGGCAACAAATGGCCACAAACCGATCAAAGGTGAAAGTGACAGTGAACCAGACAGAGCAGTCAGTGGCTGCATAAAGCAGGACGGCGTGGATATTACACACGGGGACTGAGTCCTTCAGGAAATAAAACTGTTCCCGATAAACAATGGGAATGTGTCTCAGGATCAGGTCGAGGATAATGACCAGGAGATCCACCGCTGCCATGGCCCCCAGGTAACGTCTGACACATGGAGACAATCCACAATCTTTATAAAGCAGGACGTAGATGGTCACTACGTTAACTGTGAGGAAGGAAAACAAACCCATTATCCATCAGCCTGGAGGCAAAGGGACCCGTTTGATCGGGGACCCAGTGAGATTTTCAAATGTGTCCCTGTATTCAGGGATTTATTAAAATAATTGGAGCTGGAATAACAAATGGGAAGGTCGGAATTACTGACAAAAATGTGACATAAACCACAAGAAACCCTCCCTCCCCAAACACACAGAGACACATCCATAAGGACAGATGGTTTCTAGAACATTCCCACACACTCGATCACTCGAGAGCAGACACAGGTCACTCCTTCCCAGTTCCTAATACGGAGGGTGGGAACGTTGCTGTCCTGAAGGATTCTCTCCCAGTTACTTGAAGACAAACGGAGTTTGGGAATTCTTGTATTTTGGTCTAAATTGTGGTCGATCCGGTGTCGTGGAGAAATGTAAACGCAGGGAAAACGTATTCCCCCCTTTAACTGCCTGAGGGGCCTTTGGAACAGTGTCTCCTTCTCCCTGGAACGGGATCTCTTCCCTCGGGATCTTATCGTTTGTTCAATTCACTGACGTCCGGCCGTTCACAAACAATGTCAGGGACAGAACGTTCCGGGGAATATCAGTTACAGAATGTCAGGGACAGAACGTTCTGGGGAACTCCTTGACCTGTCTATGACCTCCTCCCCATCCACCCCACCCTCCTCTCTGACCTATTACCTCTCCCCCTGTAAACCGGGAGCCATCCCCCCCCCTCCCGCAGCATGTAGGACTGTGTACCCCACCCCAGTGCATTGATCTGTAACCCAGGAGCAGTTACCCTCCCAGCATGTAGGACTGTGTACCCCACCCCAGTGCATTGATCTGTAACCCAGGAGCAGTTACCCTCCCAGCATGTAGGACTGTGTACCCCACCCTAGTACATTGATCTGTAACCCAGGAGCAGTTACCCTCCCAGCATGTAGGACTGTGTACTCCACCCCAGTACATTGATATGTAACCCAGGAGCAGTTACCCTCCCAGCATGTAGGAGTGTGTACACCACCCCAGTGCATTGATCTGTAACCCAGGAGCAGTTACCCTCCCAGCATGTAGGACTGTGTACCCCACCCCAGTACATTGATCTGTAACCCAGGAGCAGTTACCCTCCCAGCATGTAGGAGTGTGTACACCGCCCCAGCACATTGATCTGTAACCCAAGAGCAGTTACCCTCCCAGCATGTAGGACTGTGTACCCCACCCCAGTGCATTGCTCGCAACACTGTGTTAGATCCCTGCCCAGTGTGGGGAAATTTGCAGCCCGTTCTGGAACTGACAGGATGTACAGCTCCCACCCATTTACAGCTCCATATCCCCATTGTTGCCCTGACAAGGGGGTGCTGTGGGTGTGAACCTCACTGCCAGAGAGAGATAGTGGAGGAATCAGTTTAACTATCACCACATGGGAGGGGTTTGGGGTATAGACAGAGAATTGGAGACTGAGAGACAGTGTCATGGAAGGATGTGTTCCCAGGTTGCAGAATACTGAAATGTAGACACTTCGATAGCATCCTGTAACATGAGCCTGTCTTCCCAGGAAAGATGGGCAAATGGGATATTTGATCATTTGCACTACAGCTTTGTAAATGGGAGTTGTTTCAACAGAATCTATGACTCACTGGGCTGAATCAAACAAAAAACTGTCTCAGTGACATTATCCCTTCGTCTGACAGAACGATTATCTGCACGATGCTGAGCTAGTTTCCTGGTGCTATCGGATCAAACTCACCTCCTGAACTACCCACCCCACCCCATGGTGTCCCTCTTATTCAATACCAGCCCGATTCTCCCACCCATCATGGCTGGAGGTACTCACCATCTCCCGGGGGACCCTGGATATTCATTGTTCCCTGACACTGGGGCAATCTATAAAAGGCCAATGAGCACATGGTTGCACTTTCTCAGTTAGGAGCTGCCCTGCGCAGTTTACCCTGAGCATGGGGGATAAGGGGCAATTACACTGCGGTTTGTCGTCAGGGGCACGGAGGTCCTGGTGGATGGGCTAGTACAGAGGGGGACCATTCTCTTCCCAGAGGGTCCACACCACCTGACCCACTGATCATGGTCTGAGCTCCCTACCCAGCTCAGTGCAGTACCTGCGGTCTGAGGAAATGCCCAGCAATACAGGAGAAGCATCAATAACCTTCCCCACTCAGTCAGGGTAAAGGTCACTGTATTCTGTCTGCTCCCTCACACTCCCTGTATAACAGGTAAAGCACCATCCCACCCCGCCGTGATCTCTCTCTCCCTCTCTCTCCCACTCTCTATCCCTCTCTCTCTCTCCCTCTCTCTCTCCCCCTGTCTTACTCCTCCCTCCACTTTACACCCCCCCCCACGTTAATAACACTGCATGGATACAACACTGTGAACTGATTCCCTCCAGACCCCTCACCATGTCCCCGTCCCCTTCACCTAAACCAGCACTAACAGCAGGGACACCCACTCCCACCCTCACTCCCTCCCTCAATTTCTCCCATTCCAGGAGAAACAGCCTGGAATAGGTCAGAAAGGGCCAAGCCGGGTGGTGGAGTGCCCGATATCCGTTCCCTCACCCCCCCTCCCCCCGCCATGTGGGGAGGAACCTGGTACGAGTTGTAGAGGACCGGGACGCCTTGTGTGGAGATTCTGAAACATCCATGTCCCACCGACCGAGTCAGGAGCAATGTTCAGCGAAGGGCAATTCTCACTTTAAACCCACTGGCAGTTCCGTTTCCCCCCGGCACAACATAGAAGCCGTGGCCTTGATGCCATCTCCCTTTTGTGTCGAGCTGGGACAAATGGAATCCCCACGGTCTCGGTGGGCAGGAGGGTGGGCTCACAATACATCGTCACCACCACCTTCCGGGAAGGGAGCACAGAGACTCCCTCCTACACCTCCCCCTGTAAACAGCTCAGATACTGAAACTAATCTGTGATAGTAACTGCTCTCCCCACTTGTCCTGATATCTTCAACAATCTGTGCTCATATACACCCAGCGCTCTCTGCCCATGCAACCCCTTTATTATGGTACGGCCTGTATTAAACTGCCTTTCAATGTTATTCCTACCACAGTACATCACCTCACATAGCTCTGCATTGATCCCCATCTGCCTTATAACTGAACACTACACCAACGTGTCACTGTCCTGTTAGAGTTCCACACTGTCTTCCATTGATTTCAGAGTTCTTCCAGGTTTGGTGCCATCTACAAACATTGAGATTGAAATAGTGTCACAGTCCCCATGAACAACTGAAATCCTGCCCCACACACACAAGTCTGAGCAAGTGAAATACTGATATATTCCCACGGACAGAGTCGAATAATGACATGCTGTCAATGGAGCAACAGAAGTCCTGACAGATACCAGACAGAGTAGTCGAATTATTGACAAACCACAGAGCAAGAGAAATCCGGTTAGGTCCCACTTATCCACTTCATCAGAGTATAATGTGATGAAGTTGAAAGTGTGTCCTGTACTTTTAAGAGAGGGAATGCTGTTCTGAACTGAGAGCTTACAAGCACCTGTGATATGAGAGGATGGCAGACCCAGAAACAATATATTGCTATCGAGCTGGAGTCGGGTAATAAGCGGTTAAGAGAAAGAGGGTCCCTGAGTTGTGAATAGTTGATGGAAAATGTTCACTTTCAGAGTGAAAAAAATAAATTGATGTTTTTATTTAAACAGTGGAGTTGGCGGATCTGTACCTCATATTTTAACAGTTTACGAGGCGAATTGAGCATTTCTTTGTGTCATTGAAGTTCCCAGATGAGCTTCACGCTGTATCCTTACCATCCCCATGTGTGTATCTGTGCACCTCCACACAATCATCTATTGTATCCGCTACACCCGATGGGGCCTCCTCTATATTGGGGAGACAGGCCGCCTACTTGGGGAATGTTTCAGAGAACACCTCTGGGACACCCGGACCAACCAACCCAACCACCCTGTGGCTCAACACTTCAACTCCCCATCCCACTCCAACAAGGACCTTGGACTCCTCCATCGCCAGATCATGGCAACACGACGGTTGGAGGAAGAGTGCCTCATCTTCTGCCTGGGAACCCTCCAACCACAAGGGATGAACTCAGATGTATCCAGTTTCCTCATTTCCCCTCCCCCCACCTTGTCTCAGTCAAATCCCTCGAACTCAGCACCGCCTTCCAATCTTGCAATCTTCTTCCTGACCTCTCCGCCCCCACCCCATTCCAGCCTATCACCCTCACCTTGACCTCCCTCCACCTATAGCATTCCCAACGCCTCTCCCCCAAGTCCCTCCTCCCTACCTTTTATCTTAGCCTGCTGGACACACTTTCCTCATTCCTGAAGAAGGGCTTATGCCCGAAACGTCGATTCTCCTGTTCCTAGGATGCTGCCTGACCTGTTGCGCTTTTCCAGCAACACATTTTCAGCTCTGATCTCCAGCATCTGCAATCCTCACTTTCTACTCGGGTAATAAGCAGTTCAGTGAAAGAGGGTCCCAGAGTTGTGAATTTTTGATGTAAAGTGTTCACTTTCAAAATAAAAAAATAAATTGATGTTTTTATTTAAACAGTGGAATTTGGGAGTTCTCTGTCCCTCATATTTTAATAGTTTACGAGGCAAATTGAGCATTTCTTTATGTTTCGTTTAACTTACCAGATGAGCTTCACGCCATGTCCTAACAATTCCTGTCAGTGTATGTGTGTGTCTGTGTGTGGGGCAGGTCTGGCAGTCTCTGTGGTGCTTAAAGTGATGAAATGCCACCCTCTGCTGGCCTCCACACGCCACTGCAAGGCATTGGCAGAGGGTGAAAACCAACAGGGATTCATTTAGAGAGGGGGAGGGAAAGAGCAGCTGCTCACAGCACCATCCAAACTGATGTCTTATACATGTACTGATCTAAATGTCCTTTAAACGTTGTAACTGTCCCTGCTTTCAGCACTTGCTCTGCAAGTTCATTCCACACACAAGCCAGATTCTGTCTAAAATAATTAACTCTTATGACTTTTGTAAATCTTTTTCCTCGCCCCTTAAAATATCCCTCAGTTTTCAATCCCCAACTCTAGGGAAATGACATCAGTCCTTCAGCATATCTGTACCCCTCATTATTTTATAAACTTCTGTGAAGTTACCCCTTAACCTCATCCTCTCCAGTGAAAAAAGTCCCAGCATACCCAGCCTCTCCTTATCGCTCACTCCCTGCATTCCCAACAACATCCAGGTTCATCTGTTCTCAATCCTCTGCAGCTTAATAATATCAAGGTCAATAATATCAAAGTGAATAGTCAAGGTATTTTCTAAGGGTAGGGGAGACCAAAACTAGAGGGCAGAGGTTTAAGGTGAGAGGGGAAACATTAAAGCGACCTAAAGGGCAGCTTTTTCACCCAGAGGGTGGTGTGCCTATGGAATGAGCGGGCAGGATGACCAGACTGGACACAGTATTCCAGTAGAGGTCTCACCAATGTCCTGTACAACCTCAACATGACATCCCCATTCCGATACTCAAAGGGTCTGACCAATGAAGACAATTGTGTTAAACACGTTCTTAACTGCACTATCTATATGAGATGCAAATTTTAAAGAATTAAACCTGACGGCCTAGGTTTCTGTTCTACAGCACTGCCAAAGGCTCTACTTTTAATTGTATAGGTCCTGCTGTTGTTTGATTTACCAAATCCAGTGCCTCGCATTAATTCAAACAAAACTCCATCAGCCACCCCTCTGCCCGTTGTGTGATATTACTGCCACCTCCCCTCCCCCTTCAATTTTAAAACGCCCATTCCTCTCCAGACGGCCTGCACACTCCGACCTTGATTTTCACAAAGACCCTGAGCTTGGTTTGCCTTGTGTGGTTAGGGGGAGGAGGGACAGATTGCAGACACAGTCAGTGGGGAGGAGAGGCTGGACAGTAATCAGCGGCCTGGTATCATTTCATGGTTTTAGGAAAAGGCGAGTCGCACGTTAGAGGTGGGTAAGAGTGATTGGTGCTTTGGGGTCAGAAATTAAGCTCTTCCTTCGTCTCTCCTGTTCAGTAACAAATATCCATTTGAGACCCTTCATTCGGCAGAGTGTGTCTGCAGGATTTCTTTCCGAAATATTGCAGACTACAGATAATAGCAATTAATCAATGGCATAGCACGTTAATCAATATCCTACAGTTGAGGCAAATATCTTGCATTTGTTTAACAATACAAAGGGTTTTGTGTACTTCAGTAATGGTAACCTGATTATAATAAATCCACACCGAACTGAAAGTGGGCACTAAAATATGACCCAAAATCTGGGTATGGCAGTGTGGTGGGTAGTGTCCCTGTCTCTGAGCCAGAACTCTGGATGTGATTCCAATTCCTGAACTTGTGTGGTAGTGTTCCTAGCTCTGGGCTAGAAGGCCTGGATTTAAGTCCTGCCTGTTGCCGAGGTATGTCACATCATGTCAGGACAGTCTGATGAACAAACACACAGGAAAATACTGTTACAGCTTCATGGGTATTGCTGAGTGATGCGAGTCCCTCCCTCTGGGCACAAAGGTCTCGGTGTAAATCCCACAGAAGTTTCTCATGATAAATCAGAACAAACTGATTAAAATGGATTTAGAATTGTGACTTGATGGATAAGGGAGCGGTGTCAGTATTGAATTTCAGAATTTAGGCCCGGGGTGACTGAAAGTACAGCGATTCGTGTTGATTGGAGTCACATTTCGCAGCAGTAGTGGTTTATAAAATCAAAATGGCCACGGATAGGGTGAGTAGTCAGGGTTTGTCCCCAGGTTAGGGGCGTCCAAAACTAGAGGGCATTGTTTGAAAGTGAGAGGGGAAAGATTTTGATGAGGCCTAAAGGGCACCTTTTCACACAGAGGGTGGTGTGCGTATGGAATGAGCTGCCAGAGGAAGTGATGGAGGCTGGTAGAACTACAGCATGTAAAAGGCATATGGGTACTGACAGACCTGCCGAGCTTTTCCAGAAATTTCTGCATTTGTTTAAAAATGCAGTCATTTTAACACAGGTATTCTGAATACATTAAATATTTTATTTTTTAGACGCAGGGCCATGAAAACATATTGCAAATCAGTCGAGACCATTTTCTGCGAAGGGTATGGCTCTGTCTATGACAGCAGCAATGATGCACCTACATGGAACAGGGAATGTGATGGAGACATAGTTTGGACAATGTACAAGGAGACCTCACATGGTCCAGTTTGGGAGAGGATAACATTACTGTGTGATTCAACTCAGAGAGGGAGAAAATGTAATCTGCCTGAGAAGGAATGGCCTATTGCACTCTCTCTCCTTCATTGTTCCTCATCACAGCAATGTGTGCAAGCTAAAAAATAAATTCTACAGTCATCGTTACTTTTATAGAATCACTGCAGTGTTGAAACAGGCCCTTCGGACTAACATGTCCATACCAACCTTCCCAATCCATTTCCCTATATTTGCCCCTGACTAATGCACTAACCTAGAATTCCCTGAACACTACGGACAATTTAACATGACCAATCCACCTAACCTACACAGTTTGTGGGAGGAAACTGGATCACCCATTAAAAGCTCACACATATAAGGGGAGTATGTGTAAACTCCACACAGACAGTCACCCAAGGCTGGAAACGACCCCAAGTCCCTGGTGCTGTGAAGCAGCAGTGCTGACCACCGTGCTGCACTTTGGGTGATCCCGACCAGAATTTACTGGAATCTCCTCAGTGCCTAAAACAAAGGGAATTCTGCCAAATCCAACTCTCCCAGGCTGTGTGTGTACAATATCTTCAGAAGCAGAATAACGTTTTGGACAATCTCAATTTTTACTTTTGTCATGAGTTCCAATAATATCTGGACAAAGTTCTTTCAAATTAAATTGCAGAAATTTTGTTAATCTGTGTGTATTTGTGTGTGTGTGTGTTTGCATGTGTGTGTTTGTGTGTGTGTATGTGTGTGCGTTTGTTTGTGTGTTTGTGTGTTTGTGTTTAGAAAGGGAAATATTAGACCATAAGACATAGGAGTGGAAGTAAGCCCATTCGGCCCATCGAGTCCACTCAGCCATTTAATCATGGCTGATGGGCATTTCAACTCCACTTACCCGCATTCTCCCCGTAGCCCTTAATTCCTTGTGACATCAAGAATTTATCAATCTCTTCCTTGAAGACATTTAGCGTCCCAGCCTCCACTGCACTCTGCGCCAATGAATTCCACAGACCCCTCCACTCTCTGGCTGAAGAAATGTTTCCGCATTTCTGTTCTGAATTGACCCCTTCTAATTCTAAGGTGTAACGGAAACAATTTCTTAGCGTCCACCCTTTCCAAGCCATTGATTATATAATTGCAATACCCAAACAGTTTACCATTCATCTTTCCACCACAGTTTGAGTAACATTGCTCTGGATCAAAAACGTGTTGTTTTAGCAGATTAAAGAAACTAGCCTGACTTGTTCCTAAAACTGACCCTGACCCAGTCTGAGACCGATATCATCGGCCATATCACTAACCTGGTTACATTTAATATTTGTTGTGAGCAATGGAGGTGTGGGACTAGAAAAGGAAACAGTGACTCCAAAAGCCGGGGAACTATAATCCAGTGAGCCTGATGTCAGTGGTGGGTAAGTTGTTGGAGGGGATTCTGAGGGACACGATTTACATACATTTGGGAAGACAAGGGCTGATCGGGGTAGACAATGTGGCTTTTTGCATGGGAAATCATGTCTCATTAATTTGGTTGAGTTTTTTGAAGAGGTGACAAAGAAGATTGATGAAGCCAGTTTGGTAGACATTGTCTATATGGACTTCAGCAAAGTGTTCATTTGAACAGCAAAAACAAAGAAAATCTACAGCCCAGGAACAGGCCCTTCGCCCTCCAAGCCTGAGCCGATCCAAACGTACAGTCTAAACCTGTCAGTCAATTCTTAAGCAACACTATCCGTCTGCTCCCCACCTACTCATGCATCTGTCCAGATGCATCTAAGATGAATCTACCGTGCCTGCCTCTACCACCTCTGCTAGCAACACGTTCCAAATGCCCACAACCCTCTGTGTGAAGTACTTACCATGTGTATCCCCCTTAAACTTTCCACCTCTCACTTTGAAAGCATGACCTCTCGTTATTGAATCCTTCACCCTGGGAAAAAGCTGGTCTCTATCCACCCTGTCTATACCCTTCATGATTTTGTAAACCTCAATTAGGTCCCCCCCTCAATCTCCTTTTATCTAGTGAAAATAAACCTAACCTACTCAGCCTCTCTTCATAGCTAGTATTTCATTCTGATTGGTAGATAGATTAGTAAGTTTAAGTCACAATTGATACAGAGGAAGCTAGTCACAATTGGCTTGAAGGAAGAGGGATATTTTTCAGCCTGGAGGCTTGTGAGCAGCAGTGTGCTGTAAGAATCAGTACTGAGTTCACTGCATTTCATCATTTATGTAAAGGATTTAGATGTGAATATTGGGGCCATAGTTAGTAAATTTACAGATGACATCAGAAAGGTGGTGTAGTAGATTATCTCAGAGTACAACAAGACCGCAATTAGATGGGACAAAGGGGCAAGGAGTGACAGATGAAGTTTAATTTAGATAAATACGAGGTTTTGTATTTTGTGAACGCACACCAGGCCAGGAATTATACACTTAATGAGAAGGTCCTGGGGCGTGTTGTAGAACAAAGGGACACAGGACTGCAGGTATATTGTTCCTTGAATGTGGACTCGCAGGTAGACAGAGTGGTGCAGAACACATTTGGCACATTTGTCTTAATCAGTCAGAGCATTGAGTATAGGAATTGTGGTGGGATGTTGTATCTGCACAGGACGTTGTGAGGCCACTTTAAGAATACTGCGTACAACTCGGTTTTCTGCAGAAATAACTTACCCGGATGTTCCAGGATGGGAGGTTTGAGCTTTAGTGAGAGGTTGATGAGGTTGAGGTGTTTCCCCCTGGAGTGTCAGAGGCTGAGGGGTGACATTATAGAGGTTTATAAAACCACCAGGGGCATGGATATTCTGAACAGCCACGTTCTGCTCTCCAGGATAGTGGAGTCCAGAACAAGTGGGCTTAGGTTGAAGGGGAGAGGGCGAATGATTTAGAAGGGACCTGAGGGTAAATGTTTCACACAGAGAGTGGTGTGTGTACAGAAAGTGCTGTCAGAGGAAGTGCTGAAGGCGGTTACAATCACACATTTAAAAAGTATCTGAAAGAGGAGAGATATTTACCAAATTTTGGCAAATGGGACTGGATCAGATTTGATATCTGATCGGAATGAACAGATTGGACTAACGGGTCTGTTTCCATTCTGAATGACTCTCTGATTCTATAAGAAGGATGTTGAATAATTCTGAAAGGACCTTTCAAGTGGGAATTCTCTTCAGTGGAAGGTTATCGTGCCTCTATGTTCACATTGATTGAAAGCTGCATTAGTTAAATATTTGACAGAGAAGTAAGTCACCGATAATGGGATATAGACAGGAAAGTGGGGCTGAGACCCCAACCTGATCAGCCACAATTTTAGTGCCTGGTGGAGAAGGTTCAAAGTATCTAATGACCTACTCTTGCTCCTCAGTCCCATGTTCCTGTGTTCCATTCAGCCCCTCATACCTGTTAGACAGGGACAGTTGGAGGCCACTTACTCCTATAATCTGGTGCACAGAAACAGAGGAGACCATTCAGCCTCTCAATACTGTCACACATGCTTTGAAGTGATTTGGGAAATGTAATTGGAAAATCCAGGCACAGGTATGAAAGAGGCCCCTCATCTCTCTTCACAGAGCTTCCCCTCTCTGCAACTTGTGCTTCATTTGTTGGTCATGTTGTAGACCCAGATTCACTGTGAATACAGCCCCCACAGCTCAACCAGAGTTGGCTCACAAAATCCTCTGGTCTCCCTGACTGCAACATTCAGTAATTGCACATTCATGAAAATAACACCCACTAACTCTCCAATAACAGAATGGGAGAACATCAGGAAAAGGGACAGGTCGTTCACCCCCCAAGCCTGCCTTGCCCTTCACTAAGATAATGACTGATCTGCTCTTGGTCTCAAATCCTCTTTCAAACCCAATTCTTCATAGCCCTCACCTCTCTGTCAGGTCAATATCCATCTACCTCCTCTTCAAATACTTTCAGTCATCTAGCTTCCCGAACACTCTTGAGAACAGAAATCCTGACATTCAATCCCACCTGTTTGAAGAAAACACTTGCTGCTGTTATATCATGGTTTATTGATATGAACAAAAGAGGTTGAGACAAGGGTTCAGGTAGAATGACCGACCCTGATATCAAGGCAGTGGTTGACATCTGTTGACATCAAGGAGCTTAACAAAACTGGACTTAATGGGAATCAGAGTAAACTCTCCAGTGTTTGGGGTCAAACATGGCACAAAGGAAGATGTTCATCATCTCTGTCCTGGGTCACCTCTGGGAGATCCTCAGGGTCGCTTCCTCTTCACAAACATCTTCAGCTGCTTCATCAATGTCTCCCCGCCCCCACCCGCCCCACCATAAGATCAGAAGTGGGGATGGTCGCTGAAGATGCCACAATGTTCAGAACATTTTGTTCCCCCCTCAGCTCCTGAACTAGTCTGTGTCCGTGTGTAGCAAGACCCAGACTCCATTGAGACTTGTGCTGTTAAATGGTCCGTAACATTAATCTACCAGCACTGCCTGTCACTGCACATTGCCACAGTAAAACAAGAGTTCATTCAGCACGTCACGCTGGTTTCACAGGAATATGAGGAAGTCATTCAGCCCATTGACACTATTGGAGAAGAACAGGGACAGCCCATTCAGTGCCTCCAGCCTATTACTCAGGAAGAGAAGGAGTCTAGTGTGATGGACCACACGAGAGCTCCTCGAAAATATTTGAAGGCGGTCACCTCGACTCTATTTTTTTTATTTTAATGGGAATATAAAGTGACTGTTCCAGATGCAATGTGACAGGGCAAACTACTCGGTGTGAAGCTAAACACTACTTATTGAAACGGGTAAGATAAAATGAAAGCAAAGAAACAGGAATTTAGAAAATCATAATTCCATTAGACAAGTTAACAGAATAACAAATCTAGGAACTATTACTAATGAACTGTACCCATATAGGAAAATCCCAAAAACAAAGCCCCTGGCAGAAAGGAAAATTCAGACACAGATCGTCACAAACATTTCTCTAATCCGGGAATTAAAAACAGCACCAAGAGAAAATTCAGAGAGTAGCACCCAGGAGATAGTCACTGAAGATTCCAACTCTGTGCAGACCCCAATAGTTTCTGATACTACTGAGAAACCAAAACCCAGAGATCGTAATTTGTGAGAACTGGCCACACCCATTCAGGCTGCATTAAAATAAACCCAAGACCTCCCTATCAATGTGTCTTTTGGAAATATACCTGCTACACCTCGTGTTTCAGCATCACCATTTCAGATTTTACAGCTCTGCAGATGAAACTCTTAGGTTCTTCACTCTACCCTCATGATCCTGCCATCTGTATCTGTGGTAAGGAGATCATTCCTTATAAAGGAGATCAAATCTGTAGAGAGCGCCCCAAATGCTCTCTCAGCAAGGCTCTACAACAGCAGGAGGATGGCTTTACTCATGTACTCGAATCATCTTCCAATGAAGGACAGCATACCATTGACTGCACCCATTACTTACACAGGGTATGATTCGGAGCAGTCAGCATAGACTTGTGAGGGGGAGATCATGCTTCCCAACTTTGTTAGAGTTCTTTGATGAAATGACCAAGAAGGTTTACGAGGACAGAGGTGTAAATTTAGTCTCTATGGATTTCAGTAAGGCCTTTGATAAGGTTGCACATGGCAGGCTGCTCTGGAAGGTTCATCACGTGGAATGCTGGGGGAACTGTCCAATCGGATACACAGTTGGGTTGATGGTCGGAAGCAGAGGGTTTAGTGGAAGGATGATGGTCAGACTGAAGGTTGTGTCCATTGCTATTTGTTATGTATGATTTGGTTGAGAATATACAAGGCATGATTAATAAGTTTGCAGATGATACTAAAATAAGTGGTAGCGTGATCAGTGAGGACGTTTATCAGAAATTGCAGCAGGACCTTAATCAGGTGGGGAACTGGGCCGAGAAATGGCAAATGGAATTTAATATAGATGTGTGAGGTCTTGCATTTTGGAAACTCAAATCAAGGTAGGAGTTTCATGGTGAATGGGAGGGTCTTAAGGGGTGCAGTGGGCAGAGAGACCTTGGTTTTGACGGGCACGGTTCCCGGAGAGTGGAGTCACAGGTAGACAGGGCAGTGAAGAAGGCTTTTGGCACATTGGCCTTCATCAGGCAGGACATTGAGGATAGAAGTTGGGAAGTTATGTTGCAGTTAAACAGGACTTTGGTAAGGCCGCACTTGGAGTATTGTATTCAGTTTTTATAACCTTGTTATAGGGAGGATGTTATGAAATTAGAAAGAGTGCAGAAGAAATTTACAAAGATGTTGCCAGGACCCAATGGTCTAAGTTATAGGGAGAGGTTGGAAAAGCTAGGACCTTTTCTTTAGCGTGTAAGAGACTGAGGGAGTCCTTATAGAGCTGTATAAAACCATGAGGGGTATGGATCGGGTTAATGCTCTCAGTCTTTTTCCAAGGTGTACAGAATCGAGGAGTAGAGGGGATCAGTTTAAGGTTAGAGGGGAAGGAATAAAAGGGAACCTGAGGGGCCACTTCTTTACACAGAGGGCTGGTACATGGATGAGCTGCCAGCAGATGTGGTTGGTGGTGGGGCGGAGGGGGGGGGTGGGTGGGTGGTGTACATTAACAACATTAACAACATTTCAATGCATTTTCATAAATATGTCGATAGGAAAGGACTGGAAGGATATGGGCCAACTGCAGGGAAATGGGGCTCAGGTGGATGGACATTTACAAGGTGAAGATGAACCCCTCTGTTAATTAAAACCAAACACCCAGAAAAGCTCGCCTCACCTCGTAATCTGTTAAAATATGAGCGACACAGATCTCCTGTATTCAACTATTTAAACAAAAATTAACAAGTTAGTTTCTTAACCTTAATAGTGAACACTAAACAACAACTATTGACAAATACAAGCCCCTCTTTTCTTAGCTACTTAATATCTGACTCCAACTCTGTAAAAATATGCTGTTCCAACAGCCCACATATAAAACATTACAATCTCAAGAGCACACAGTCTCCATCTTCCCCTCTGTGTTCACTCTTCCAGCTGCTGATCTACCCGGGTCATTTTTTTTAATTGCAAGTAGGTTTAGATGAACATGTGTCTTTGATAGAGAGTGTTTGAGATGGCCAGTTAGCACTCCTGCTCTACAGCAGTTGCTCTGCTGTTGGATGGCAGCAGCTCTCCCACCAGTGTTCAAAATGCTGGTTATGCATACTCCCCATGATATAGTAATTCTCATAATTTGGTTGCTTACCAGGTGTCCAAACAATAATATTCAAATTCCATTGGCTTCTGGTTTACTGAGCGTTATTTAAACACTTTGGTTGCATTTGACTGGCTGTCAAAACAGCAACCAAAACTCAGGTATCCATTTCTCAGCTAATGGTGACATGTGGAACAGTTTGACCTTTAGCTGGCATCTGTGGCTTTAATTTCTATTCGGCAAAACCCGTTCTGTTTTAAAGTACTCTACATGTTTTTGGCTTCACAACATCTCCCTGCTTCAGAAAATAAAGTGAACCAGCAGAATGAAAAGATGACTACATTTCTTCTCCTCTAATTTTAAATCCAATTTTATGAAATACAAAAGAATTTTTTTCTCAGTTATATCATTCATATTAATTCTGCACACCATTATAACACTGGAATAACACTAAATCTTATCGACACTTTTTCCTTTAAATCCGCGATAACACATCTGCTATCACATTGTAGGAGCCGCAGCATGTACCTTTTGTAAGTTTAAAGTCAGGAAGGTAAAACTCCAATGAAATAGTCTCATATTCTGGTCTTTAACTATTCCAAAAAATGCGAGAGATTTGTCATTGTCCAAAACCATCTCCGACAATTTGTTTGTCATATACACGTTAAAATATTGTCAGGCCAGTGCGAAACATAATCATTCTTGTTCAATAATGCAGATTTTGTATCTTTGTTCTTGTGGATATTGAGTTTTTTCGACAAGTAGCCAATTAGCCATTCAGTTCCATCATCCTCTTTCTGTATCAATACATCTCTGACCCCGATATCCTGAGCATCAAGCACAATTTTCAAAGGGTTTCAGAATATTTGGTGTGGCTAAAATGGGTGCGGTGATTAATCCTGCCTTAAAATTCTCAAATGCCTCCTAGCATTGTTCTGTTCACCACAATTCTGTGTTCTCCTTTAATAAATCCATCAGTGGTGCCAATACGCTGCTGAAGTTTGGAACAAACTTCTGATAGCATCCACTCAGTTCCAAAAATTGAAGCATCTCTTTCTTCGAGGGTGGTTGTGGAAATTCCTCAAAGCCCTTTGTCGTTGTGTTCCATGGGGCCAACCTTCCATGTCCAATGTAATATCCCAAGAACGTCCCCTCTACCTTCGCGAATTCTGTTTTCTTTAAGTTTATTACCAAGTTTGCTTCTTGTTCAACATGATCTGTCAACTGTAATATGTGAGCTTTTAATCACTTGCTAAAGATCACCACATCATATAGATAAACTACACAATTTGTTCATCTGGCCACAGCTCTGTTCCTGAGTCATAAATGTGTCTGGAGCACTATTCATCCATATAAAATACTCGATAAAATTTTTTGTCATCTCCAGTATCTTTACCAGATAGCTGAACTGACTCCATATTTTTTTTTAATTTGAAAGGGGCCACTAAACCTGGCTTTGAAGGGATTACCTACCACTGGTGGCAATACTAATACGTTATCCCCACGGGATATCTTCAAAGTTTCAGTGTTTTTATCTGCCACCTGCTTCACTGTATGTTGTGCTCTTCAGATACTATTCAGATATAATATTTAGCAAACTCACCTACTCCATCTACTCTCTCCTTCACCTCACACACAGAATCCAAGTGTGAGATTTCCGACTTCGGTCCTGTCAATTTAGATTTAATTAATTTCAAAGGACCTCTCAATTCATGTATGAATATTAACTCAAAGGAAGTAAAGTGAATAGATTTATTTGGGGCATCTCTAATGGCAAACAATATAATGGGACACCTTTATTCCAATCATTCGGGTAATCATAACAGTACGCTGTGAACATGGTCTTCAGCGTCTGATGCTAACTTTCCAAGACTCCCTGGTATTCAGGATGGGACGAACTTGATTTAAACTGCTGCATGCCGAAGCTATCCATGATTTCCTTAAACAGCTGAGCGGTAAAATGAGATCTTTGGTCTGACTCAATCTTACTGCCTAGCCCACAGCGAGTAAAGAAAGCTACCAACCCCTCCACCTCCCTTTTTATCTTAACATTCCGTAATGGAATTGCCTATGGAAATCTGGTGGACATATTCATTATGGTCAGCAAATATAGTTTTCCACTTCTATGTTAGGAAGCGGAGCTACACAATTAATCATAACCCACGTGAAATGTTCTTTGAATGCAGTAATTGGCAAGAAAGGTGCTGGTTTTATTCCTGCCTGTTACTTACCTACCATTTGGTATATATGTCATGTGCAAAAAAAAACCCACGTCCTTGTGCATTCCAGGCCAGTGGAAATTCTTCTGAACCTTAGCCAGAGTCTTCTGTACACCGAAGTGACCGCCTGCAGTTAGTATATGAGCTAGCCATAACATTGTGTGCTACAGGTAACACAATGTGGTGTACTTCAGCCCATTTCCCTTCTGCAGTAACCTATCGGGGTCTCCATTTTAATGTTATGATTCTATCTTTAGGTTTTAACGTTCAACAATATATTCTGATTCCTTTTCTGTGTGTGTGCATGTGTGTGTATATATCTGTTGTAAGTCCATTAGCCTTTCTGGACTAAACCCCTCTGCCTGATCCTCTGCCTGTTCAGGTTTTTCCTGCACCGTTACATCAAACAGGGGGTCAGTTCACTAAGCATCAATTCATTTGTCTTTTTCTTTCTTCCTGCTGTACCTTATGACAGTGGGATCTTGTTACGACACACTCTGGAAAGATTCCTCGGTATTTTTCTTTTAACACCCCAATTCCCTAGACTTCTTTTGGCTTCTCCACCACAAGGAGTGCGTCTCCCACCTCGCCTCCTGCTAAATCGTTCCCAAGAACAAACTGTATTCCTGGAACTGACACTCTGTTACTCACTTTCACTGTTACTTCCCTAATCTTGATTTGGCATTCCATCCTGATGTTACACAAGGTAATGCTTAATTTCTGTCCCCATTCCACAAATTATCACACTCTTGATTAACATGCCAGAAAGAGTGAAAATACTTTCATCTCTTAGTATTAGCGGCCGAGAGAAATTGAGGACTGCAGATGCTGGAGGTGAGAGTTGTAAAGTGTGGGGCTGGAAAAGCACAACATGTCGGCAGCATCCGAGGGGCAGGAGAGTTAACGTTTCAGGTATAAATCCTTCATCAGGAAAGTGGGGGGTAAGGGAGGGGGAAGGAGGTTGAGAAATAAATAGGAGGGTGGGGTGGAGCCGGGTGGAAGGGAGCTTGGAAGACAATAGGTAGATGCAGGTGGGTTGTGATGGTGACAGGTCGGACAGGAGGGTGATAGGACTCCTGTCGGTGGTAGGACAGCTGGAACCCTCAAACCGTATAGCATCAAAGTTGACTTCACCTAATTCCAAATCTCCCCTCCACCAACCTCTCCCAGATCCAACCGTTCAACCTAGCACTGCCCTCTTGGACTGCCCTAACTGGCCATCTTCCTTCCCACCTAACGACTCCACCCTCCCCTCCAACATATCACTATCACTCCCACCTACATCTTCTTATTGCCTTCCCAATGACCCTCCCACTAGCACAGCTACTCCCCTCGTATTTATCTTTCAGCCCCATTGTCCCCCCACCATGTTCCTGTCGATGGGTTTCTGCCTGATATTCGATTGTCCTGCTGTTTGGATGGTGCCTGATCTGTTGTGCTTTTCTGGCGCCTCACTTCTCAACTATTACAGACTGAGCAGATTCCGTAACTCACAAAATTATAACTTCTTGTCCTTCTGCCCCGTGCTTTCTGAGGAAACTTTATCTACAGAGATGAATTCTTTCAGCGATCAGGCACTGCCTCCATACCCAGCTCTTGTCTAGGCTGTGCACTCTCCTGCTGCTCCTCAGCTCTACTTGGAGTCTCCTTTGCCAGTTTCACTAATTCCACTGGGCTTAGCCTCTTCTACCACATCATTCCCCAAAGTGCCTTCATTCAACGCCCAGCACGATGTGTCCCAGCTTACTGCAGTGAAACCACCTTTTCCCAGTGCCCTTCTTAAACCATCGGCACTGTCATTCTATGTTTTCCACTCCCTTATAGTGAGAACACCTGGGGCCTATCACCATCTTTCAACCCCCTTGGGCTTCTTGCTTCACCTGTGGGAAAGTATTGTGCCCTACTGTTCGCTTTGTAATGTGTGATCTTCCCTTCTCCCAATTTCTATCCCTCACAGGATGAAACTCCTGCCAGAAGCTAAATATTATCTCATACCCCAGTGCATATTTACCTGCCCTTTCTGCCGTGCTTCTCACTTCTTGAACTTTCGGTACATTCACATGAATTCTTACTATCTCTGGAAGTGAGTCTTTTAACTTCTCCAGCAAATTAATCTCCCTTCAAGCCTCACAGGTCTTATCCATTTTTAAGGCCAGCACCCATTTATCGAAATGACTGTGGTTACTTCTTTCAAACTCAATATAAGACTGACCTGTTTCCATCTCTATTTTTCTGAACATCTGTCTATATGCTTCGAGTATCAATTCATAACCAATCAATATAACCAATTTGACATCTTGATAATCTCGTGACCCCTCATCTGATAGCGCTGCACATACCTCACCAGCTGTGCCCACCATCTTAATCTGAACTAGCATTACCCACAAGTTCACTGGACACGTCATTTTTTCAAATGAAATAAAAAAGGTTTTGACATTTTTGTCACCGAAATATGGCGAGTTATTAATATAGTTGTCTACATACCTATGTTCTCCCTTCATCTCCATCCTGTTAACTTAACTTTCTTGTCCAATTCCCAACTTCTGCATTTCAAATCCTCTCTCTCTTTCTTTTTCCTTTCTTTCTCTTTCCTCTCTCTCTATTTCCTTCCCTTTAGTTATCTTCTATCTCCAGTTGCCACATTTGCAATCTAAGCTTTTTCTAACTCCACTGCAGATGCCTATTTCTCTGATACATCAAAGTGCTTGACCAACTCCATAACAATTTCAGCTTCCCTTTTCTACCTGGTTAAACTCAATTCCAACCTATTTGCTAATTCTAAAAAATGTCCTCCTTCTGTCCTTCTAAACATCCTTGGAAAATTTGGGAACCTCGTTAGTAATGTTAAAAGCCATTTCCCTCACTTTTGATTTAATCAACCACAAGTAACAAAATTAAAGGAATTTTCCCACTGGTTTTATTTGAAGATCAAAGTCGCTAATTGCAATGAGTTGGAATTTGCTGGGACTTGTATCTCAAATCTGTTCAAGTCGGTCCAAGTGCCACACGGCAAGGCCCCAAACTGTTATGACATCAATGTCGAACCCCTCTGTTAATTAAAATCACACACCTAGAAAAGCTCACTTCACATCATAATCTGTTAAAACGTGAGCGACAGAGAACTCCTAAATTCCACTAATGAACAAAAAGTAACAATTTATATGTGTGCAAGTTAGCTCGTTGAGTTTGAAGGTTTGTTTTCAGAAGTTTCGTCACCATGACTAGGTGACATCATCAGTGAGAGTATCTGCTGAAGCTCTGGTGGTATGTCCCGCCTCTCTATTTATAGGTCTTGGTTTCTTAAAGTGGGTGATGTCATTTCCGGTTATTTTAACAAGAGAATGTAGACAGGATCTAAATTGATCCGTTTATTGATGGTCTTCTGGTGAGAACGTCATTCCTCTAAGAAGGTCTTTGCATGTCTTTGCATGTGTGTGTGTTTTGTCCCAGTCAAAGTGGTGCCTTTCTTTGTCTGTATGTATGGAACATAGTGATCGTGCGTCATGTCTTTTGGTGGCCAGTTGGTGTTCATGTATCCTCATAACACGACAACAGGACAGTTTCAACAGTCGAAAAATGATTTTATACACACTGTTTAATCAATGTTTGTGTGCAGTTAAGTTGCATTTTTCACACGTGCACAACACATTGTAAATGAACAACAGAGACACAGTTAACGAAAAGTGATGCACATGATGTATAAAATTGATAAAACATTAAAACATGATTTGATCCTCTCAACGTTCCCTCCTTTTTTAGAATTCCCTACTCTACTCTCTCATTCTTA
The DNA here is from genome assembly GCF_047496795.1 of Chiloscyllium punctatum. Classification (NCBI taxonomy): domain Eukaryota; kingdom Metazoa; phylum Chordata; class Chondrichthyes; order Orectolobiformes; family Hemiscylliidae; genus Chiloscyllium; species Chiloscyllium punctatum. Next base: position 87,071,015 of record NC_092750.1, read on the forward strand.
CCAGGATGAGTGCTCCAAATTCTTCATTCTCGTGTCCCAAATTATTTCAGTTAATCCCCTTCAATATGTTGGCCTGTTGGGTTCTGTCCAATGCTAGTGTCTGTCATATAATGGGAGATAAATATTCTGGCATCAGACTCAGCATTTGAACATAATACTCTGTTGTATACGCACTGTACCAAGGACCACAGCACACAGGCATTGCCAAACCATTGGGGAATGTTCATCTACTTCTTTCGATAATGTAGTTTCCTCATTTTCCACATCTCCAGATCTATATCCTCTCGCTCGTTCTCCCTTTGCATGTACTGACACTGCAGAGCTCTTAATCATGGTCAGGGAAAGAAACAGAGGAAACACATTCACTTTAAACACAGAAGATGGTATTTCGCAAGGAAAAAGATTCAGGTGAATTAAACATTTGCATTAAGATCAGTTAAATGCTTTTGCAGAATGTGTCAGATTGGAAGCAAGACACGGGGAGACAGATCCTCAGCAGAATGAGAGTTTGAAAATGGAAGTATTCCACATCAGAAACCAGGTTAGGTCACTGAGTGCAGGGCTGATGGGTGAATGGGTCACAGTGAGAATTGGGGAACAGAGAGCAGAATTGCATTGCAGATATTGCAGCTCGAAACTGTGTATTCATGTAGTGCTGTACACCACAGCAGCAGGAGAAGCAGACCTGCATTCAACCACAACCTGTAACTTTTTGCCAGGGTAACATTTCAGTCTGTCATTTCCATCAACACCATCTATGGCTCAGTGACGAGTGTGGGTGAACATGTCAGAGTCAGAATCACATGAACCTTAACCTGATGCTAACTCATTAAAGCGACCGGACTTGACCAAGAGATCTGAACGAAGCCCTGCAGTCCTGTCACGTTTAGGTATAAAATGGTGATGGACGATTAAACAAATGACTGGAGGCGAAGGCTCCACAAACATTCCCATCCTAAATAATGGAACAGACCTGCACATCAGTGTAAAAGAGAGGGATGTTTCATCTGCAGCGTCCTCTGCCAGAAGTATTGAGTCGATGATAGACCTCACCCTCATCATGATGCCCACAGAATCACAGATGTCAGTCTTCAACCAATTTCAATTGCTGCACGTGACATGAAGAAACAGCTGAACAGAGTAGATATGACACAGGTAATGAGCCCTGACACCATTTCTGCAATAGGACTGAAGACTTGTGATGCACAACAAGCTGTGTCCCTGGGGAAACTGTTTCATTCCAGTTCCAACTCTGACATCTCCCTGGCACTGTGGAAAATTACTCAGCTATGTCCCGCTCCCTAAGAGGGGAATAATTACAATCTGACCAATTACCACCCCCTCAGTCCAGTCAAATTTGTGGGAGTTCTTTTTGACACAGCTGGCAAACAGCAGAGAAATAACCAGCTCAGTGTGGTTTCCAATAGGTCCCCATGTGGAGATGGTGCTGTTGTGGAAATGTCACTGGATTACTAATACAGACCAGGCTAATGCTCTGGCAGCTGGTGGAAGTTAAAGACAATTAATAAAATATCGAGATCTCAAATCTGGGATCAGTAAAAGTGACCTTGAAGCCAATATGGATTGTAAACAGAATTTCCTTCTCCAATGTACTTTTAGGAAGTGAATCTCCAATGATTTCCTGAGCTGGACTAAAACTGACTCCAAAGACACTGACATGTGATAAACATTTCAATGGTCTCTGAAACGGTCAAGCAAAGCACTCATTTGTTTCAAACTACTCCGAGGTCTGAAAGGATGAAACCGGACAGAACACCCGGCCTCTGCATCAGTGTCGGAAACGGGAATGAGAACACAGTCCTGTCGACTCTGCAGAGACCTCCTTCCGAACATCTGAGAGCTTGTGACAATATTTACAGAGCTTTCCTACAGACTGCACAGAAACAGCGAGAAAGGAGTAGGTCATTCAACACATTGAGCCTCCCCCATTCTAGTTCATGGAAAAAGTCTCCTCAATGCACTTACCCCACATGATATACATATCCGTTAATGTGAGTAACCTTAGGAAGCTATAAAATAGGAAGTGCAGTCGTACGTTTGGTCCTTCGAGTTTGCTACCCAATTCAATGTAATGATGGTTGGCCCTTCATTTCAACACCGTACTCCTGCTCTCCCACCATCCCTTTACTGTCTCTAAATCCTTACCTTTAATCAATGTCTCGGTTTCCAGGTGCGAGCGAATTCCCCAGGTTCACCAGTCTGTGAGTGCAGACATTTATTCTCATCTCAATGCAGAGTGACCTGCTTCCAATCTGACTCACCCTGTCAGAGTTTTGTATACTTCACTGAGATCTCCATTCATTTTCCTAAACCCCGTGGAATACTGGCCCAGTCTCCCCAATCTCTGCTCCCACAACAAGCCCGTCATCCCAGAGATCAGTCTGGTCATCCTTCACTGCTCTCCATCAATGTCAGGTTTGCCCTTTATTAGGTGAGGAGACCAAAACTACACACAATACTGCACAATGTTCGGGATGATATCTCACCAGGCACTTAGCCATGCAGTAAGACACCCTTACTTCTGGACTCACATCCCCCTGAAATGAAGGTCAACACACCATTTATCTTCCTCACTGCTTTCTGTTTCTGCAATATTGCTTTCAGCGACTGGTGTACAGGGAGATGCAGATCCTTTTTCGTGTTGCAGCTCCCCACTTGCTGGGTCTGTGTACACTGGGCAGCGTGCCAATCTCCATGCCCAGTATTGACTTCTGGTTACAGAACTCACTGCACTGCAGGGGCCTCAGAGGTTTATGCAGAAGGAAACAACAAACAGGAGCATACGTTCCTTTGTAGATCAACATGTTTCAACCAATCCCTTCCAAATGGTAGGCTGCCAATTTATCGTTTCCACCAAAGGGCACACCGTCTCCTCTATCCACATTGTTCTCCATCTGTCACGTATTTACCCATTCACTCCACTTGTCTTAGTCTTCTCGGTGCTTTTTTACATCCTCCTCACCCACTCACAATCCCACATCCGTTAGTGCTGTCAGCAGGCTGGGATATATTGTATCTGATTCCAGTAACCAAATGTTTAAAGGGCGTTGTGAACAGCTGGGCCCCAAGCACTGATCCCTGCGACACCTCAGCAACCGTCCTCTGTTAATTTCTATTTATTTATTTCTCGGAGTCACTGGCTGGGCCCGCATTGTCCTGTCCCTAATTGCGAAGGTGGTGGTGATCTGCCTTGTTGAACCGCTGCAGTCCACCTGCTGCTGTTGACCTCCAATGCCATTAGGAAGGGAATTCCAGGCCTCTGACCCAGTGACTGTGAAGGAGCAGTGATATATTTCCAAATCAGGATGGTGAATGGCTTGGCGTGGACCTGAAGATGACAGCATTTCCATACATCTTTAGCCCTTGTCCTTCTAGATAGACGTGGTCATGAGTTGGGGTAATGATCACTGAGGATCTTTGGTGAATCATTTCATTGCAGCCTGTAGATAGTAAAACACTGCTGCTGGTGCTGAGCATTGATGGTGGAGCGTGGTGGATGAAGGGACAGTCAAACTGGCTGCTTTGTCCTGGATGGTGTAAAGCTTCTTGAGTGTTGTTGGGGCTGCACTCATCAAGACAAATTGGGAGTCTTCTATCACACTTCTGACTTATGCATTGTAGATGATGGACAGACGTTTGGAAGTCAGGATGTGAGTTATTCGCCGCAGTATTCTTAGATTCTAATCTGCTGTTATAGTTACTGTGTTTATGTGGCGAGACCAGTGAGTTTCGGAGCAATGATTACCCACCAGGACTTTGATACTGGGGGATTCAGTGATAGTAACACCATTGAAGACCAAGGGGCAGGTTAGATTGTAATTTGCTGGTGATAGTCATGGTCTGGCATTTGCGTGGCCTGAATATTACTTGCCACTTGTTAGCCTGGATACTCTCCAGATCTTGTCGCATTTGGACATGGACTGCTTCAGTATCTGAGGAACCACAAATGTTGCAGAACATTGTACAATCATTGGTAAACATCCCCACTGCTGACCTTAAAACGAAGCAGCCTTGAAGAAGTTTTCGGTCACTGCCCGAGGGACTCCTACAGACTTGGAGCTGAGTTGACAGACCTTCATCAACCATGACCACCTTCCTACGTGTTAGGTATGATTCTAACCAGCAGGGAGTTTCACTCTGATACCCATTGATTCCAGTGTTGCTAACGCCCCTTGATACCACACAGGGTCGAAGACAGCCTTGATTTCAAGGGCTATCACTCTCACCCCACCTCTGGAATTCAGCTCTTTTGTCCATGTTTGAACCATGGTAATGAGGTCAGGAGCTGAGTGGCCCTGGTGGAGCCCAAACTGGGCGTCATTGACCAGGGTATTGCTGAGCAGGTGCTGCTTAAAAGCACTGAGACCTTCCACCACATTACTGATGATCGAAAGGAGACTGATGGGGTGGAAATTGGCTGGATAGGATTTGTTCTGCTTTTTATATACAGGAGATACTTGGGGTAATTTTCCACATAACAGGGAAATGTCATTGTTGTAACTGTATTGAAACCGTTTGGCTAGGGGAGTGGCAAGTTATGGAGCACAAGTTTTCAGTACTGTTGCCAGAATGTTGTCAGAGTATGGATCATTTGGAGTATCCAGTATCTCAGACCATTTCTAGATATCGCGTGGACTGAATCAAATTGGTTGATGACTGGTAACTGAATCGTTGTGGACCACTGGAGGAGGCTGAGATGGATCATCAACTCAGCATTTCTGACTGAAGATTGTTGCGAATGCATCAGCCTTATCTTCTACACTGAAGTGCTGGGCTCTTCCATCGTGGAGGAAGGGGTTATTTGTGGAATCTCTTCCTCCAGTGAATTGTTTAATTGTCCCCAAAGTTTCTTGACTAAATGTGGAAGGACTTATACCTTACAGAATCATACCTTACAAACAATGTCAGGCTGTTGCTTGACGAGTCTGCTTATTTCTATTCACTGTTTCATGCCAGCTGTCCCATTCTAGAAACATGGCCAAGCATTAGCCCCAATCCACGAAGATTTGATTTTGTAAACTGGGCTTGGAGCTTAACAAAAAATTTTCTGAAAATCCACGTATTTTACATCCATTGGTTCTCTATCATTTGTCTGCCAGTCTGTTTCTCAAACATAATTCCCATTTCATAAATCTATGTTAGTGTTGTCTATGACCATTACTTTCAGTCCCAATAATTTATCCTAAACCATTTCCTTACTATGTTCGATGTTCCATGTGCTGTATCATTTTCCCACACCAGACTTGGTTTTCCTTGTATTGTTAGAAAGTTCTGTGAAGACAGAACGGAAGTAGTGGCTTCACAGTTTTGCCATTTCCCTGTTCCCCATTCTCCATTCTCTGGTTTCAAACCGTAAGGAAACTGCACTTGTTTTCTCATCTTTCTCACATTGACATAATTTATCAAGTTGTCACCGTTCACTCTGATCACCCTTGTGAATATACTCTTCAGAAACTCATCAATTCCTGCCTTATACTACTCAATAAGTGACCTTCCACACCATACATTCACAGGAGCATAGACTCTGTGCCAACAGCAGTACAGCACGATTTATATTAGTTCCACTTCCCTACAGCAGGCCCATAGCCTAAAATGTTATTACACTTCCAAATGCTCATCTAAGTACTTTTTAATGATTGCGAGGTTACTCGTGATAATTCCCCTCTCAGGAAGTAATCCCAAAACACAATACCCTCGAGGTGAAAAAAAATTTAAATCCTCTCTGAACCTCAAACTCTTCACTTTAAAAGTTTACTGGCTTGAGCTACTGACTAAAAAGAACAGCGGCTCTCTATCCACCCTGCCCGTGTCGCTCATAATCTTATCCTTCTGAATCACTTCCCCCTCAGCTTTCTCTGCTCCAAAGTAAACAACCTGAGCTTATCCAGCCCCTCTCCATAGCTGATATGCTCCATCCCAGGGAACATCCTGGTGAATCACCTCTGCAGCCTCTCCAGTACAATCACATCCTTCCTGGAATGTGGCTCCCAGAGCCACATACAGTACTCCATTTTGGCCGAACCAAAGCCCTATATTGTTCTTATAATCTACGCCCTGATTAGGGAAACACAATACACAAGGTCCAATTCTTAACTAGCCCATTAACCTGTCCAGTCACATTCAGGGATGTGTGGAGAAGCACAATCTGAACTTCCCAGTGTGCTGCCATTCATTGAGTCCTCCCCTGTCTGGTTCCTTCTTCCAAAGTGCATCACCTCATATTTATCAGGGTTACATTCTATTTGCCATTGATTTGCCCATCTGACCATTCTATCTGAATCTTCCTGGAACTTAAGGCCTTCCTCCTCACTGCTAACCACCCAGCCAATCTTTATGTCAAACATGCGCTTACTTATCACATCTCTCCCACTCTCCACCAAACCCCCTCCGCGTTCAAATCTATAGTTTTATTTTATGAATGGCACAAACAATAAGGGACACAGCACTGATCCCTGGGGTACACTAGGGGACACTGGTCTCCAGTCACACAAACAGCCTTCTCCCACCACTCTCTGCCTCCTGACACTAAGACAATTTTCATCATAACTTGTCAAGTTATCATTCATATTGTGAGATTTTACTTTATGTTTCAGTTTCCCAGGTGGAAATTTGTCAAAGGCCTTCTTAAAAAACTAAACAATCGATCTCCTCAAACTAATTCAATCAAATCCATTGGATGTGACTTCCTTCTGATAAACTCTTGATAATTATCCCTGATCAAACCTTGTGACTTTGATTGGAGTTCGATATTCTCCTTCCCTATTTTCTCCTATAGTTTCCTTAACAGTGATCTAATACTCGCTCGTCTATATTTCCCTGGACTATCTCTCCCACCCTTACTGTGAAGTGGAATCATATTAACAGTTCTCCAGTTCTCCGGCACGTCCCCTATGGTCAGATTCTAATTAAAATATTCAGTCAGGGTCTTTCCTCCCTTGACCCCAACACCCTCCTGTGATACAACTCATTCAGACATGGAGATTGGTCCAAATTTATACAGAACAAAGCCTCAAATTCTTTCGCAAAATTACATGAATGTGTTCAAGATCTTCCCCATCCACCTTCTTGAATTCTGTACCTGCCTCCTCCTTCTCCCAAGTAAAATAGATGTGAAGGTCTCATGTTACAATCCATCAATGTTCTCCAGCTTGACACACAGACTGCCCCTTTGGTTTCTAATGGACACTAACTGTTTGCTGATTATTCTATCCTACTTGTCCGTGTAGAATATCGTAGGATTCTCCTTGATCTCGCCGACTTCCACTTCTCCATGTTCTTTAAAAAAAGGTCATGAATATCAAACTCTACGTTATCCATTGGTTCTACATTGCGTATGTCTCCAAGAATAATCTTGAAACCATTTTAAAACGATGTTTTCCACTTCTGGTTTTTCTTTCATTGTTACCTTACCACACTCCCCAGTTATGTTTTTACCGTCTATATATCTAGTAGCATGTTCTTTGTAATCGAGTCCAATAGACAACCGACTGCGGATGACAAGTTACTGGTCTGTAGTTCACCACTCTCTATCTTCATCCTTTCTTAACTATTGGACAATATTTATAACCTTTGCCTTATCCAGATTGGCAAAATGCCTTTCGGGAATGTGTAAGAAAATAAAGTGAAAATCCGCGATGCAATCAACATGTCTATTGCTGCTTCCTCTGAAATTCTTATATGAAGTACATCTAGTCTGTCAGATTTATAAATATTCAATCCAGCTTTCTTTTCAAAGATAACCCCAACACTGATAAGAATGACCTTAGACTTTACTTACACAAGTCCCATGGTCACTTGGTATTTCTGGGAGAATTTCTGGACATTCTTCCAAGAAGATAGAAACAAAGACACTGTTTCTTTTCCCTGCGATTTCTCTGTTCTCTGCAATAAATTATCCTGAACGCACACCGACTGTTCCACATTTGACCTTGTTTTTATTAATTTTTCCATACATTGATAGACGCTTTTTAGCAGTCTTCATGTTTTTCTTTCATTTGCACGCTTTTTCTCTTTCTGATTTTCTTCTCAGTTTCTTGGTCATCCTTTGCTGGGTCCTACATTTCTCTGAATCTACTGGCTTACTGCAACACTTGGCATTTTTCTAAACTGCCTCCGTTCATCTATTAGGCAGATGAAGGTGGGGTTGAAAGTGATAGTCGGAGAGGAGGGTGGACCAGATTGATAGGGAGGAAGGTGGAAACATAGGAACATTCAAAAGGGCGGTGCTGACTTGGAATTTTGGAGTGGGATAAAGTGGGATTAGGGGAAATGGGGAAATGGGGAACCCCACTATGATTCCTTGTGGTCGGAGGGCCCCAAGGCAGAAGATGAGGCTTTATTCCTCCAGGCTTCTTAAGACCATAAGACATAGGAGTGAAAGTAAGGCCATTCGGCCCATCGAGTCCACTCCGCCATTCAATCATAGCTGATGCGCATTTCAGCTCCACTTACCAGCGTTCTCCCCGTAGCCCTTAATTCCTCTAGACAACAAGAATCTATCAATCTCGGCCTTGAAGACATTTAGCGTCCCGGCTTCCACTGCACTCTGTGGCAATGAATTCCACTACAGCTTCTGGTGGCTGGGGTTTGGCGGTGGAGCAGGCCCAGGACCCTCATGTCCTGGGCAGAGTGGGAAGGGGAGTTAAAGTGCTCAGCCACAAGGCGATGGAGTTGTTCAATGTGGCTGTCCCAGAGATGTTCTCTGAAATGATCCACAAGTTGACCTCCTGCCTCGCCAATGTAGAGAAGACCACATTGGGTTTAATGGATGCAGTAGATTAGGCGTTCTGTCTCCCTTCGTCACCTATTACTTTCAACCCCACCTTCATCTACCTATCGCATTCCCAGCTATCTCCCCCCTGCCGCACACCCTTCTCATTTATCTCTCAGCCCCCTTGGCCCATAAGCTTCATTCCTGATGATGAGTTTATGCCCGAAACATCGATTTATCTGGTCTCAGTATGCTGCCTGACTGTGCTTTTGCAGTACCACATTCTTCGACTCTGATCTCCAGTATCTGTCGTCCCCATTATCTCCTCACACCTTCATGGCTTGCATGATTCCGATTTATAACGGTTACTTCAAATAAAAATGAAACTATCGTGTACTCAAACAGCATAAAAGAAAACCAATACATTGTGGTCACTGTTCCCAAAAGGTCCTTTGCAGCAAAATTTTATATTAGCTCTTGTGATCACACAACACCAATTCCTGAATAACCTGATCTCGAGCTCAGTGCTCTACATAATGTTCATGTAAACCATCTCGCACGTGATCATGAAATCCATTTTCCCCAGCTTTAGCATTCAACTGGGTTAACACAGTTTAGATATAACTTAAACAGTACACTATTACTGCAGTACACACAAATGTGAATATCCATTTCCTGTTTTATAACATGTCCAGCATTTCAATTGCAGCTTTCACTTTGATATATAACTCCCAGCAATGTTTGCTCCTCCTTGCTGTTTTTGCGCTCCACCTTAATAGATTCTGTGGAATCTGAGCGACGTGGGCTCTGGGGAGATTAATGGTAGAGATCATCTCGCCACATCATTTATGATCTTCTCAAAATTTAATTTCTCCAAATCTCCCGTTATGCTGATGGAGTAGAGAAGGACAATGATTTTCCAACAATGCTCTGTATTCCCCCAGAGAGCTGAGACAGCTCTAACCTGGGTGGGAACCTTACAGCAGGCTGGTAAAATGTTGCTGCTGCTGTACAGGGTCTTAGTGAGATCACATCTGGAGTAGTGTGTACAGATTTAATCTCTTCAATGAAGAAAGGATGATGTTATATTTGAAGTAGCTCAGAGTTGGTTCCCTCAACTGATTCCTGCAATGAAGGTGCTAGCTTATAACGAAAGGATGGTCAGGTTGACCCAGTAGCCATTGGAGTTTACATAAGTTAAAGAGTGTCCTATTTCAACAAAGATGACAGAAGGAATCAACAAGTGAAGCAAATTACACAGATAGTGGAGGAATCATTCCGTTCTCCAGCCTGTTACACAGGAACAACAGGAGGATATTCAGGTGTTCGAGCCTGTTTCGCCAAAACAGGATGAGGCTATTCAGCCCCTAGAGCCTGATATACATTTACAGGAGGCCAATCAGCCACTCAAGCCTATAACAGTAGGCCATGCTGCACCAGTATCCTGTTAAACAGCAACAGAATCAGTTCATTCAGCCACCTCAAGTCTGTAAAAACTGTAACAACTGGATGAGGTCACACAATGACTGGAGATTGTTACACTGGGATAACAGGAGGCCATTCAGACCAACCGAGCCTATTTCAACAAGTGAAGCAAATTACACAGATAGTGGAGGAATCCATTCTGGATAAGGATAAAAACTGTCTGACACTTCTTTCATGAGAAAGGAAAAGGTAATTTAGACGCATGTCTGTTGTATGGGAACAAGGGAAGATCAATCACTCCCTCGCTCCCATCTCCGGGATACATGCGGATACTGTTCAGCATTTCCACCTGTTATGGGGAAGTATGAAAAGACCCATCAGCCCCTCAAAATGTTACCCAGCAACAGGAGGATTCCATAATCCCCCAACTCCCTAACGCATCAAGGGGAGAAAGTCATTCTGGCCTTCGAGACATCAACATGGGAACACCAGAAAGACGCCAGCCCATCGAGGTTGTACACCAGCAGGATGATGAGTCCAGCCAGCCACACATGCCTCAAACTGCAATTGGAGTAGACCTCTTAAAACCTTTTGCCCATTAAACAGGAATTCAAAGAAAACGTAAAGGTTTTCGAAGGGAAGAAATTATAATAACTGTATACATTTGAGACTAAAACGTAATGATAAGCTATTGTAATTTAAGACAATTATTAGAATCCATTGTTGAGGATACTTTCAAAGTTAAACCACAATCCATCGGAGTCAACATGGTTGTATAAAGAATAAATCTAGTCTGAAGTGTTTGCTTGAGTTACTTAAAGATGTGACAAGCAAGGTGGATAGTAGGATTCCTGGAGATGGAATGTATCTGGTCTTCCTGAAGGTATCGGATATGTCGCTTCTCCACAGAGTAAGTGGTAAGATCAGACAACATGGGTTTAGGAGTAATTTATTAGCTTGGATGGAGGATTGGTTAACCAACAAAATGCAGTCAGATGGACTAAATGTGTCATTTATTTTGGGAAATGCAATTTGTGGTGTGCTATTGATTTCAGTTCTCATTTGCGATCATTAGTATTACTATACTTGGTTGACTGGATAGAAAATACGACATCACATTTTCAGATGACACTAACATTGGTGGGAAATTACGTCGGAATGATAATGCAAGAGATTTAAAAACTATATGAATAGGTTGGGTGAATGGGCAAACATTTGGCAAGGAAAATTAAAGTGAATAAATGTGGGGCTATTCAAATTGGCCTGCACAATAGAAAGACAAATTATTATCTAAATGGAGAGAAAGTTCAAAGTGCTTAAGTGCAGAGGGATCTGGGTGTCTGCTTGCATATCACAGAAAACCTGCCTGTGCGTACTGCAAGCAATGAGAAATGCAAGCATAATGTCAGTGTTTATTTATAAAATGATAGAGTAGAAAGGTAGGGAGTGTTGGTGTAGCTATGCAAGGCATTAGTGAGGCTGCAACTGGAGTACAGTTTGGGTGTCCTGCAGAATGAGATATTTCCATTAGAGGCAATTCAGAAGAGCTTCATTAGATTTATTCCATGTTTGAAGTGCTTGCCTTATGAAGAGAGATTGAGCAGTTTAGGCCTATAATCTCGAGTTTATAAGAATGAAAGGAGAGCTCATTGAGGTCTGTAAAATGCTAAAAGAAAATGAAAGTGTCGATGTGGAGTGGATTTTTTTAATGTGGCGCAATCTACAAAAGAGACTAGAGAGATGGAGAGATGGCAGGAAAGTGGTACAGAGGCCGTGTTGACATCAGCCTCATCGAGCGGTTGGATTCTTCACAGATGCTCCTTGTTCTTATCCAACTCTTCAACTGTGTTGCACAGGAATGGGGAAGGACTGGATATCATACAGGAAGCAGGCACCCAGTATAAACCAGACTCAATCAGTTAGACAGAACGTAAACAGTAGGGTCACAGAGTAACCAGTACTTCGCTCTCAACTATTTACAGTCTAAATTAATGATCAGGAGGATGGAACAGATATACAGATGCTGAGTTTGGTGATGTCGCTGTGGTAAGCAAGAGAATAAATTATCAAGAGAGGGTGAAGAGTCTGCAGATAGATTCAGAGAGGTAAATGCAATAGATAATAGTTTAGCAAGTGGAATTTAACATGATATAACCTTTCGTTTCATTTACAGAATAATGGAAGGCAATAGGTTACTGAAATGGAGAGGGAATGCAGGACTTAATGGTACTGTGCACTGGGGGGTTCACTCAGACCTGTTCAGACTTGGGAGATTTTGCTCCATCCCTGATCGTCAGCTCCCAAAACACTCCAGTGACCCCAATGCTCTCCGTACACATGGACTACTTTGATGTGGTTGATTGGTGGTGGGGATGGTGTTTTGAAACGTGCATCAAGGGGGGGGGGGGGGTACCTTTATCCAAGATATATTCATTTCTTTCTTAGTGGAGACCCGATGACGATGGGAATGGCTTACTGCTTCTGAATGAAGAGGCCGTCACTGCTGCTAGGAGAGTGGGTATTCACCAACATGATATACTGTGATGGGCACACTGTAACATTAATAGAGACAGAGCTCCTTCAGTTCCTCTACCTCTCCCCATTGACATGGATACTCTGCAGATGCCATGTACACCATCGGGAATCCCACTGTACTGGATACACTCAGCAGCTCCCTGCTGAGGGAGAAGCAATCTATTTACCTCATCCACCATATATATCCTCCATCACCGAATGGTGACATTGATGTTGAGACATTGGGAGATGATGGATATGTCACCTAGTCCCGCCTGGAAAGTTCTGGATCATAGAAGCTGAATGAAACTGTGACCTGAACAGCCCCTGGCAGCACCATCCTCCCCCTGGGGTGAAGCTGTGGGTCGTGTTGAAGGAGGTGACATCGCTCTGTGACCAGCTCCTTGTTCAGTCAGTGTCCCCTCACACTCTGATCCTGGGTTAAGTGGAGCTTGGGAAGCTGTTCCTGGAAAACCCGGGGTGGATACAGCAGATCCCTTTCCTCACACACACTCACTCCGTGGTTTCAGAGCTTGCCCCTCTGCAGCCTCTGCTCCATTTGTTGTTCATGTTACAGACACTGATGCTGTAACCACAGTCCCCAGGCTCCATCCAAAGTTGGGTCACCAAATCCTCAGGTCTCCCTGAATGTCTGAGGCAGCTCAAAGCACATCCTCCAGCAAACCATCACCAGCCCCTCCACTAACTTTTCAGTAACAGGAGACAGTCAGAAACCCCTCGGCTACAGATCCCCGCAAAATGATTTAAGAAGGCCGTTTAGACCCAAGCCTTTCCTTATTTTAAACATATATGGGAAGTGTGCGTTCCAGATATGTTGTGACTGGTCAAACCACTCGTCATTTAGCAAAATATAATTTATTCGAATGCTTTAGTTAAAATCCAATCAAAGAGAAGAACATTTTGGGATAGCTTATATGTTGGAACACTTACACAACAATAGATACCGTACCTTCTAGGTATACACTGCTTGGCACAAAGATATATTCAAATACAGATTTGTACAGCAATTTTCCGATCCAGGAGATATCAACATTAACAGAGATCTCAGAGAGAAAAGCATCTATTGAATCTCCTAACCCTTCTTCGGAATGCTGCAGCTAAAAACAAAACGAGACAACCTGGTCTGTGAGAGCAGGCCACCGCCCTTCGATTGTTATCACCATTTAATGAAACCTAAAGGCCTCCTCAGTTATTTACTTAAACTGTGTTCAGACAGCAGTTCTGCACCTCTGCCTTTAGAACCTCTCTTCAAAAACAACCTAAGTGAAAATAACCTTTTTACAGTGATAGTATACTCACAACTCCACCTTTAATAACATGATCCATCAATATACAAAGATGAATTAATTTTCGACCTCCTAATCGTCATCTATTAGTACACTGAAATGCATATATAGGCAAAAACAATGACTGCAGATGCTGGAAACCAAAGTCTGGATAAGTGGTGCTGGAAGAGCAAAGCAGTTTAGGCAGCATCCGAGGAGCAGCAAAATCGACGATTTGGGCAAAAGCCCTTCATCAGGAATTCCGGCAGAGAGCCTAAAGGGTGGAAAGATAAATGAGAGGAGGGTGAGGGTGGGGAGAAAGTAGCATAGAGTACAATAGGTGAATGGGGAAGGGGATGAAGGTGATAGGTTGGGGGGGAAGGTGGATTGGATAGGTCGAAAAGAAGATAGGTAGGTGGGACAAGTCATGGGGACAGTGCTGAGCTGGAAGTTTTGAAGTGGAGTGAGGTGGGGGAAGGGGTAATGAGGAAACTGTTGAAATCCACATTGATGCCCTGGGGTTGAAGTGTTCCGAGGCGGAAGATGAGGCGTTCTTCCTCCAGGCGTCTGGTGGTGAGGGAGCAGCGGTGAAGGAGGCCCAGGACCTCCATGTCCTCGGCAGAGTGGGAGGGGGAGTTGAAATGTTGGGCCACAGGGCGATATGGTAGGTTGGTGCGGGTGTCCCGGAGATGTTCCCTAAAGTGCTCTGCTAGGAGGCGCCCAGTCTCCGTAATGTAGAGGAGATCGCATCGGGAGCAAAGGATACAATAAATGATATTAGTGGATGTGCAGGTAAAACTTTGATGGATGTGGAAGGCTCCTTTAGGGCCTTGGATGGAATGACGGAGGAGGTGTGGGCGCAGGTTTTGCAATTCCTGCAGTGGCAGGGCAAGGTGCCAGGATGGGAGGGTGGGTTGTAGGGGGGCGTGGACCTGACCAGGTAGTCATGGAGGGAACGGTCTTTGCGGAAGGTGGAGAGGAGTGGGGAGGGAAATATATCACTGGTGGTGGGGTCTGTTTGGAGGTGGCAGAAATGTCGGCGGATGATTTGGTTTATGCGAAGGTTGATAGGGTGGAAGGTGAGCACCAAGGGGCGTTCTGTCCTTGTTACGGTTGGAGAGTTGGGGTCTGAGGGAGAGGTGCGGGATGTGGATGGTATACGTTGGATGGCATCTTTAACCACGTGGGAAGGAAAATTGCGGTCTCTAAAGAAGGAGGCTATCTGGTGTGTTGTGTGGTGGAACTAGTCCTCCCGGGAGCAGATACGGTGGAGGCAGAGTAATTGGGAATACGGTTTGGCATATTTATTAGGGTGGGAAGATGTTTAATTCAGGTAGCTTTGGGAGTCGATAGGTTTGTAAAAAATGTCGGTGTCAAGTTGGTCGTCATTAATGGAGATGGAGAGGTCCACGAAGGGGAGGGAGGCGTCAGAGATGGTCCAGGTAAAGTTAAGGTCAGGGTGGAATGTGTTGGTGAAGTTGATGAATTGCTCAACCTCCTCACGGGAGCACAAGGTGGCGCCAATGCAGTCATCAATGTAGCGGAGGAAGAGGTGCATATATATATATATATATATATATATTACATTGACTCTGAGCATACAAATGTTCACAACTCGATTCGATTTCAGTATTTTGCTCCTGCCACAGAATGCCTTTGTCTTTCTTCATCAAAGTCTCCACAACGTATCAAAACTTAGATTTTCTCGCCCGGTCACCTGTATAATTTCAAATTTAATGGCAGTAGTAATAAGCTCAATCGAAACAGACTGATATTCTTCTCCCTAAACTTCTCCAAAAACTTTAAGGGGTCATAATCAGTGATAAAGATTTGTCTCATTTATGTTATTGGCAATGTAAATGCTGAAATGTTGTAACGCCAACGTCAAGCTCAAGACCTCCTTCCCCATTGGGGAATAAATCTGTTGATGTTTCCACTGGACACTCCAACCACACGTTACATCATGGAGCACTTCTCATCTCTCCAATAGTCTTTCTGAATGACATAGCTCCTCATGTCTCAGCATAAAAGAGTTACATCCTTCTGTACCTCTTAATGCTGTAACCTCTTTACCTTACTCTCACAGGGATATGTTTTAAGAAGATCTCACACATTCTTCTCACTCCCTCACAGAGCTATTTCAGCTATTTCAGCTTCTAACCTTGCCATTGTAACTCTCTGCTCTTCCACACCTGAGTCTCACGACTGCAGGAAGTGAATTGTTGAACCTCTCCAAAATAAGAATCTCTCTAAGAGTGTCATAGGTTTGCTCTGATTTAATACCCTTAACCACCTTTCAAAATCATTTTTATTGATCCTTTCAAACTCAATGTGCGTTTACCCACGGACGCTATTTTAGATCCCTGAAACTCTGTCTGTCAGTTTCTGGCACAAGCTCATGTGCACTTCAGATGGTTTTCTTCACCTCCTCCGACTCCCCAGACACCGCCTCTGATAGGGATGCAAATACCTATCAGGTTTGTTTGTATCAACTAAATCCACATGGTCACTGGGCACTGCATTTGTTGAACCACTTTCTCAAATGAAATTAAGAAGGCTCCCCCATCATTCTCATCACATTTAGATAATGTCTGGATGTATTTAAACAGATCTCATCAAGCCTTTGGCCACTATAGGGTTGCTCATCCTCACTATCCTCCTCATGCAGCCTACCATCTACCTTCATCACCACCTTCTATGTCAACTTTCCTCTCTAATTACTAACTTTTGAAGTTAAATCCCTCTGCTTTTCCTCTTTCTTTTTCTCTCCTCTTTTTCATTTTATTTCTACTTTTCATCATAATTCAAACTGTTTCAATTCCTTCTCATGTTCAAGACGCATCATTTGAAATTGAATTCTCGCCATTTCCAAAGACTCTGATGGCGTTTCCACCAAATGTAATTGCCGAACTATAGCTGTAATTATCTTTAATTTTCTCACAGACAAACACAACCCCAACTCCAGCTCGTCTGCCAATTCCTAAAGCTTTGACTTCATTACCTTTTGTAAAACCCCCAACTTCACTTCTTCCACACCCAGAGAACTCTCAGTGACTGAAAGAATCTTTATACACAAAACACTGTTTAAACCAACCGAATTCAACATCCGGAACGAAAGACACTAACAGCTACCATATGCGACCTTTGAACCCAATAGCCTCCTGGTGCATGCTCTCTTGTGTCTGCATGAGCTTATTCTGGATTCGCTGGTTTCCTCCCACAATCCAAAGGTGTGCATGTCATGTGAATTGGCCATGCTAAATTTCTTATAGTTTTCAGGGATGTGTGGGTTATGAGTCTTTGTCGGGGTAAATGTGTAATAACAGGGTCGAGGAATGGGTCTGGGTAGGTTACTCCTCGGAGGGTCGGTGTGGACTTGTTGGGTCGAATGGCCTGTTTGCACACTGTAGGGATTGTAATTCTAAACCCAATTTGGTGATACCAGACAAGAGTTCTCAGTTTGCTATAGATGAACCAGACTGCCTCAAACAATTTTAAGGAGGTAGCTTGGATGCAAACCTTTTCGTATTTTAAAGGTAGATGTGAAGTGGGTGTTTCAGATGTGATGCTACTCGTCAAACCACTCACCATTAATTAAAATACAATATATTTAAACACACTAATGAAAAGCCATACAAAATGAAGAGGAATTTAGAATAACTTAACTGTTGGAAACCTTAACCGAATAATGGATTGTACGTTCTACAAATGAACTGTTCAATCTGTTAACATCACCTAAACACACCCCTTGGCAAAAAGGAACATTCAGACATGCATTCTTGCATACAGTTCTCCAATCCAGGAGGAAACACCATCAAGTGAGGCTTTAGAGAGAGTAGCAGCTAGGGATAATTTTCTAAAACTTCCAACCCCTTTGGGACCCCAAGCACCCGGTGATTGTTACAGCTACAAGAAAAACCAATCTAGAAAGCCTGGTCTGTGTGAGCTGGCCATTGTTGCTACTATTTATTAAAAACCCTAAAAGTCTTGGAAGTTATTTATTTGAGCCATTTTCAGTCAGCAGTTTGGCCTTTATGACCTCTTGTTAAAAAAAAGAGAAAATAGCCTTTTTTAAAAAAACAATGACAGCATTGTCACACAATTTCGATGCCTGGCCCTTTACTCAATGGGCTTCTTCGTGTTACTGATCGCAAGGTCACCTGAGTGGGGCAAACACAGGCACAGTCCAAGTTACAAAGATGTGTCTCATAACTTCTGAAACATGCCTGTCCATGGCCATCACATGGGTATTACCGGGAAGTGAAAAACAGCCTGACACACACCATTTCAGTATTCTTGAGCTACACAATGCCAGCATTCGATACACTAGGGAGACAAAACCCAAGGCCAGGGAACGATACAGAGAGACTGAGAGATTCACATTAAAGACAAAAACAGGCAGTTAATTAACTGGGAGGAGGTTGTGGAAATATGAGGAAAAAGACAGAGCAGTGGGACTGACTGGACAAGTGAGATCTTCGAGAGTAAAATTACAAGAATGAGAACATTGAATAAAGGCATTGTCAGATCAGCTGAAATGGTTTGTTATATCAAATTCTGAATCTGCTTCACCGACCACTACAAACAACATAAACTGGGAAAAGATGACAGCCCAGCATGGAGAGCTGTGCAGACCATGCTAGTGTGTTGCTCAGTAAACTGCACTATCTGCCCAGCATGGAGAGCATTGCAAACTTTACGATCATGTGCTAACTATACTCGCATCAGATTACTATCTCCAATTGCAAGGTTTGCTCTCTCTGCGTGTGTGTATGTGTGTGTTCATCAGAGACTGAGAGAATGCGTGTGCGTGCGCGATTGGCATGGTTGAATGCGAAACTCATTGTTTGAGAAGGAACACATGTGAAGGAAACAATATTAAATATGAACAACTGGCAGGCTTTTGGATAATCGACAGAGAGAGAACGAGGGAAGCTTCATGGACAGATGAGGTAAAGTGTTTGAGAATGTCAAAATAAAGATATTGCCATACACAACAGCAATATACTCGGCGTGGACATGAATGACAGATGGATGGGAGTTTGGTGTGAATTCGAATCAGATTTGCTTTGGCAGGTTTGAAGCCGGGAGCGTCAGCAGCAGATTATGAACTTCATTAAGACTGTATTTCATAACTCAAGGTTCAAACAGCAGATGGATTAAGCCAGTGAGATACATTGTGGAGTGGTGAGTATTTCAAGTTAGAAATGGTCAAGGCAAGGTGTCAGGAATCAGCTCATGGTCAAAGGGATCAACCACAGTTATGACTCGTCTGCTTCAGCCGCAGATATTGGCCAGGGATGGGATGAAAACACTGGGAAAAGGTGGAGTTTGTAACTAGAACAGTAAACAATGACCTGCATGCTCTTAATATTTAAATAACAAAGGCAAAGATGCAATACATCGTGGTTCTCCGCTGAAACTGAGTAGGCCAACCCATGAGTAACACTGTCAGAGCAGAGGGAGACAGTAATTGAACACCTTCATTGATGCAGTTAGTAGTGGTCTGTAGAGTAAATATCTGGATTCAGAGTTTCAACAGGAACAATAATAGTGGCCAGAAGTGTAGACAATATGAAAGAACAGTATTATACAGTCATAACTGGTTTATAGAAACAAAAACTGGACAGTGACACTCACCAGGAACACCAATAATAGCCAGAAAGGGATAATAAAAATATTGAATAATGCGAAGAGCATAATAGATCTGCAATGATAAGGACAATTAATAAAATGCAAGAATATACCAAATATAATCGGATAAACTCCTGTCTATTGTTGGAATATTCCAGTCGACTGTTCTGAGATTCTGATCCATTGTTGGAATATTCCAGTCGACTGTTCTGAGATTCTGATCCATTGTTGGAATATTCCAGTCTAATGTTCTCAAATTCTGATCCATTGTTGGAACATTCCAGTCTAATGTTCTCAGATTCTGATCTCTCCTCCCCCTCTCTCTGGATCTGCTGATCCCTGTCAGTGCTGTTGGTGATGCTCCCGCTCATGTTATGGGATAATACATTGAACGGAGTCCATTTATCATTAAAAGATGGAAACCCTCCACTGGGATAATTAGAATCCATGGAGATTGGCATTAATCACAATTACTGAATAAATAGGCTCAGTTAACCAGTTCCGTACTCAGTTAACCAGTTCCGTACATCACTTTTCATATCAGAACATAAGAGAAGACTTACTGGTTTTGGATGGAATGGATAAGGGTGACTGAGGGATGGACAATAAATCTTTCAATGTTTTAATCATTTTTTTCCTTGCATACAAGAGTATTAACAGGACACTGAAGGGCTCTATATATGTTCCACTCTGTTTATGAAAGGAAGCAGTTATAAAATAACAGATTGGATACATAAACAAAAGTCAGGTGGGCATGTTTCTAGATACCTTAACACAAAGTATGATACGTATTAGCTGGTGTGAGGCTACTCCTGGTTTTAATACCCTGTTTTCAAATCCTTTCATAACCATGAGACAGAGCACTGAGACTGCTGCTCGGGAAGAGGCCAAAGCAATTCTGTCCCTATGGGCCTCTTACTGAAGGAAAGGAGAAGGCCATTTAGTCCATATTAGCCTGTTGCTACTTGAAAAGGTGGAACGCTGGAACATTAGCACATTTTGCAAACAAAATCAATAAAAATATAAAGGATTTGTCGCTGCAGCTGTATGAGGTGTCACTGAGAGGACACCTGGAGTACATTGTGTTATTTGTGTTTCGGTAACTGAGAAGGAATAGACCTCCATCAGATACAGTTTAATGGCTGCTCATAATCCAGGGGTTGCTGTCTCATTTAATGTCTCGTGGCTGTTATACAGGGACAGGAGGAGCCTATTCAGCCTCTCGAGCCTGTTACAGAGGGGCAGGAAATGTTTATTTAACATTCAAGTCTGTTACACATAAATATTAGTTTTAAATTAGTTGTGGAATAGGAAAGACCTGATGTAAACATTAAAGTTCTAACTTCGAACAAGGCCAATTTTGAAAGTGTTAGGCTGAAAGGCTGATTGGAATACCCTGTTCACATGTAAAGGGATGGTCAGAAAATGCAAGGCCAT
The DNA here is from genome assembly GCF_047496795.1 of Chiloscyllium punctatum. Taxonomy (NCBI): domain Eukaryota; kingdom Metazoa; phylum Chordata; class Chondrichthyes; order Orectolobiformes; family Hemiscylliidae; genus Chiloscyllium; species Chiloscyllium punctatum. The sequence continues at coordinate 87,092,042 of NC_092750.1, forward strand.
CAAACTTGGATCCAGAGAGTCCAGAGCCAACTTGTTCCTATGAGTGAGATGGGCAAGGCTGGTGGGTGCAGGGAGTGCTGGATGGCTAGATATATTGATGCTTTGGTCAAGGTAATGAAGGAGGCATATGTCAGGTAAACAGAGCTGAAATCAAGTGAATCCCGAGAGGTATATAAGGGCAATAAGTGTATAGTCAATAGTGAAATCGGGCCGAAAAAATGTGAACGCGGGTTGGCTTTAGAAATAGGCATTTCTTTAATGAGGTATTGACGAAATTCTACAAATCTTTTAGTGGCAAAAGATTAACGAAGGAGAAAATAGGGCACCTTTAAGATCAGTAAGGCTACCTATGGGTGGAACCACAAGAGATGGGAAAGATATAAAACAAGTATTTCTCCTCAGTATTTAATGTGGAGGAAGTTACAAGAGTGAGAAAGTGAAGAAATGCAAAGTGAGATCTTGAAAAGTATCTATATTTCAAGCAGGTGTTGGACATTGTAAAACACATAAAGGTGAACAAATCCCTGGGACCTGATCAGTTGTATCCCAGAATATTGTGGGAAGCTAGGAAAGGGATTGCTCAGCCTTTTGCTGATATATCTGTATCATTGATTTCCACAGGTGAGGTGCCAATAGACTGGAGGGCTGCTGACATAGTGTCATTATTTAAGAAAGGAACGAAAAAACAGGTAACTATAGACTGGTGAGCCTGACATCAATGGTGACTAAATTGTTGGAGGGGACTTTGAGGGAAAGAATGTATATGCATTTGGAAGGACAAGGACTGATGAGGGCTTTATACATTGGAGATCACGTCTCACTGACTCGGTGGAATTTTTTGATGAAGTGATGAAGATGATTGATGAAGGCAGGAGAGTGGATGTTGTCTTTATGGAATTCAGTAAGAAAACCTAAATGTTCTACATGATAGACTGGTTAGCAAGGTTAGACTGCCTGGGATCCAGGGAGAGCTCACCTGTTAGATCCAAACTTTTCTTGAATATTGGAGACAGGGCGCGACAGTGAACATTTGTTCATTGAACTTGGAGATCTGTGACCAATGGTGTGCCACAAAAGTCAATAATGACTCCACTGCCTCTTGTCACTTATACAAATTATTTGCATTTGAGTATATGAAGTATGATCAGTAAGGTTGTAGATAATTCCAAATCTGGTGGTGTAGTCGACAGTGAAAAATGATATCTCAGAACAAAGTGGAAACTTGATTAGATGAGCCGAGGGGTGGCAGATGGAGTTAAATTTAGATAAATGTGAGGTGTTGCATTTTGGCAAGACAAATCAGGGCAAGACAGGTAGGTAGGGTCCTGTCGAAAGTTGCCAATCAAAGAGAATGCCGTTGAAATTATAGAATCCCTACAGTGAGGAAACAGGATTTTCGGCCCATCGAGGCCACACCAACCCTCTAAACAGTATCCCACTGGACAAACTCCTACCCTATCCCTCTGAGCCTCCATTTCACATGGCTAATCCACCTCGCCTACACATCCCAGGGTACTTGGAGTAATTTAGCATGGCCAATCTACACTTGCCTGTCTATCTTTGTACCGTGGGAGGAAAATGTATCACACAGAAGAAACTCAGGCACGGGGAGAATTTGCAAACTCCACACAGGCAGTCATTCAAGGATAGAATTAAACCCAGATCGTTGTGCTCTGAGGTAGCAAAGCTAGTCACTGAGCTACTGTGTCACCTGGTGGTGCAGGTTCTCCATTCCTTGAAAGTGCCATCACAGGTAGACAGCCCAGTGAAGAAGACACTTCGTGACCTTCCCTTTATTGGTGCGTGCTTTGAGTCTATGCGTTTGCATGACATGTTGCATCTGTACAGGACATTGGTTTGGCCACTTTTGTAATATTGCCTTTAATTCTGGTCACCCTGCTGTCAGAAAGATGTTGTCAAACTTGAAAGGATGCAGAAGAGATTTAAAAGAATGTTGCAGGTGTTGGAGGGTTTGAGCTACAGGGAGAGTTTGAATTGGCTGGGAGTATTTTCAAGTCTTGAGGCTGAGGGGTGATCTGAAAGAAGTTTATAAAATCATGAGGGGCAGAGATAAGGTAAACAGTCAACGTCTTTTCCCCAGCATAGGCAAGTCAAAAATTACAGGACAAAGGTTTAAGGTGAGAGGAGAAAGATTTATAAAGGGAAATGAGATACAACACTTTCAAAGAGAGACTGCTGTGTGTATGGATTGAGCACCCAAAAGAGGTGGTGGAGGCAGACACAGTTACACCATTTAAAAGGCATTTGAATAGGTACATGCATGGGAAGGGTTTAGAGGGATATGGGTTAAGTGCTGGCAAGGGGGACGAGATAAATTTAGGATATTTAGTCAGAATGGACAACTGGATCGAAGGGTCTTTAACCGAGCTGTACATCATTGAGATTCTGTTGACTCTTGAGTGTATAACACAGGAACAGGAAGAGGATATTCAGGTTCTGAATTCTGTCAGTCAGCTTGTTTGGTCAATTACTGAGAGTCAAATACAAAAATACATCATTCAGATTTTGGTGGTGTTTTACAGAAACAGGAGAAAGGCTTTTAGTCAAGAGAAGCTGTAAAGAATGTGAAGAGGCCATTCAGTCCCTCAACTTCATTCCACAGGTGCAGCAGGTGAGCACAGAACCTTTGGAGCCTGTTACTCAGTAGCAAGAGGAGGACATCTACTTTCACAAACTTGGGATCAGGAGGCATCACTCAGTTTCTCAAGACTGAGACGCAGGAACAGGAGGCAGTCACTCAACTGCTCGAGACTGGGATACAGGAACAGAAGGGAGTCATTCAACTGCTTGAGACTGGGACACAGGAACAGGAGGGAGTCATTCAGCTGCTCTAGACTGGGACACAGGAACAGGAGGGAGTCACTCAACTGCTCGAGAGTGGAACAAAGGAACAGGAGGGAGTCACTCAACTGCTCGAGACTGGGACACAGGAACAGGAGGGAGTCATTCAACTGATCAAAACTAGGGCACAGGGATATCTGGAGGCTAGTGAGGTCCTAGGATCCTGTTACGCAGGAACAGGAGGAGGTGACAAACTCCCCACCAGTAGGGGACACTCGGAGAGAAGTGGAGTTTGCCTGTTACAAACAGAAATAGGTGAATAAATTGCTTTCGTGGTCCACACAATCCTGCCCCAACCATTCACTAAGACCACAGCTGATCTGATGGTGATTCCCTCATTCCATTTTACGGAGACTGTCCTCTCTGCAGCCTCTGCTCCATTTGTTGGTCATGTTACAGACCCAGATGCTGCAACAACAGTCACCATGACTCATCCAGAGGGTCGGATCTAATCGGATAAGTCAGGATTTGAAGGGTCAAATCACAAGAATGAAAACACAAAATAAAGGCATTGCCAGATGTTTTGTTCTCTCACATTCGCAATCCAACTCACCTAACCAGCCAATCCATTGTACGTTCAGGATGGAGCACTGTGTAGATCCGGCTAACGTACTGCTGAATACAACCCAGCAATGTATAGAGTGGAACTCTGTGCAGCCCACACCAATACTTGATCTATAATCCTGGGCTAAATGTCCAGCGTGAGGAACTGTGCAGTCCGCACTGGTTCATTCATATATAAACCCAGGGTTTTGCATTGTTCGGTAACACTGTGTTAGATCACAGCTCACTGTGGGGAAACTGGCAGCCGACGCTGGCAGTGACAGGATGTGCCGCTCCCATCCATTTACAGCTCTATATCTCCACTGTGCCTTAACAAAGGGCGCTGTGGGTGTCAAAATCATTGCAAAGGAGAGATGTAAATGGAAACAGTTTAAAGACCAATAGTTCTGATTCAGGTGCATACCACTCCAGTATTTAAAGATAAAATAACTGAGATAATGTCCAGTGAGGTTTTGTGGATGGTGCAAAGAAGATAGAGGTGGATGGTGATGTTACAGTGGTTGCACTATAAGCCTCTAAATAATCAATGCGAATTGGAGGAACATATATGCAGGTGGACTGGGGAGACTTGCAGGAACAATAGGATTGTCAGAATAGGTGATTTTAATTATGCTAACGTAGACTGGGACATCCAGATTGTTAAGAACTTCGCTGGAACGTAATATCTTAAGTGTGTTCAGGAAAGTTTCCATAAGCAGCATAAAGAGGGTCTTACTCGGAAAGCGACAAACTCACATACTGTTGGGGCATACGCAGGATAGGTGACGGAGGTAAAGTGGGGGAGCATTTTGGGACCGGTGACTAGAATTATATGAATTTTAAAATAGTTATGGGAGGGACAGAATTGGTCCACAAATTCAAGTTCTCAATTGGGGCGAGGCATATTTTGTTGGAATTAGACAGGGACTTGCAAAGGTTGATTGGAGTAGCTTGTTTCCAGGCAAAAGGATCTCTGGTAAGTGGGAGGCCTTTAAAAGTCAAGGTCTATATGTTCCTATGAGGGTGAAGGGAAAGTGAGGCAGGAAGAGAGAACCCTGGATGACAAGAGATAATCAGGCTCTGACCAGCAAAAAAGGAGGCGTGGCTCAGGTTCAGGCAGCTGGAATCAATGGAATCTCTGGAGAGACGCAAGGGATACAGGAGTTTACTGAAGAAGGAAATCAGGAGGGCGAAAAGGGGCTATGAGATAGCCTTGGCTGAGAAAATGAGGGTGGATCCAAAGATGTGTTTTCAGTATAGTAAAGAAAAAGAAGGACTTGTTTACCATGAAGAAAGACATGAAGATCTGTGAGCTTTTGGTGGGGTGGGGGGGGGGGGGGTGCGGGTTAGTTGTCATATCTTGGTACCGTTCATATCACAGTGGAGGTGCTGTTGGACATAGTTGAATGCATAAAGCCAAATAAATACAAATAAATGTCTTGGTCCTGACCAGATATATCCAAGAGCACTGCAAGAGGCTAGAGAAGACAGGTCAGGGGTGAAAGTCCCGGAAGACTGGGCAGTAGCAAATGTTATGCCCTTATTCAAGAAGGGCTGCAAAGAAAAACCTGGGAAATATAGACCAGTAAGCTTCACTTCTGTTTTCAGTAAACCACTTGAGAAGGTTCTGAGAGATAAGATATGCATGCATTTGGAAAGACAGAGTTTGACTTGAACAGTCAGCATAGCTATGTGCATGACAGATCATGCCTTACAAATTTTGTTGGAGTTTTTTGAGGAAGTGACCAGGAAGGTTGACGAGGGCAGTGTGGTGGACATACTCTATATGGATTTCAGTAAAGCCTTTCATAAGGTTCCACATGATCGGCTGCTCGGGCAGGTTAGATCTCATGGACTCCAAGATAATCTGGCAAATTGGCGACACAATTGGCTTGGCGTTAGGAAGCAAATGGCTATGGTGGAGGTATGCTTGTCGGACTGGAGGCCTGTGACTAGTGGAGTGCCTCAGGGGTCGGTATTGGGCCCATTGCTGCTCGTTATCTATATAAATGATTTGGACCAGAGTGCACAACGCAAGGTTAGTAAGTTTGCAGATGACACTAAAATAGGAGACATCATTTACAGTGAGGAACATTAAAAGAAATTGCAACAGTACCTTGATCAGCTGGGCAAGTGGGCTGAGAAATAGCATGTGAAGTTTAATATAGTTTAAGTGTGACGTCTAGCATTTTGGAAAGTCAAATTCAGGTAGGAGTTTAATGATGAATGAGAGGGCCTTAAGGAGTGTAGTGGAACAAAAGGACATTAGAGATCAGGTGCACGGTTGTCTGAAATTTCAGTCACAGATACACAGGACAGTGAAGAACGTTGTTGGCACGCTGGCCTTCATCAGCGCATTGAGGAAAGAGGTTGGGGCATTATATTGGAATTGTACAGGATTTTGGTAAGGCTGCAGTTGGAGTATTGGGTTCAGTTTTGTTCTCCTTGCTGGAGAAAGGATATTATTGAATTAGAAAGAGTGTAGTAGAAATTTCAGAGATGTTTCCTGGGCTAAAGGGTTTAAGTTATAGGGAGATTATGGACAGGTCAGAACTTATTTCTTTACAGCCTAGGAAACCGAAGGGGTTCTTATAGAAGTGTAGATCTTATCAAATTATGAGAGACGTGCATAAGGGTGAATACTTCAAGTTTTTTTTTGCAAAGTTGGGGAATCGAGGACTAGAGGACATCCGTTCATGCTTCGAGAGGAATAAAATAACAATTAACCCGTAGGGGCAGCTCTTTTACACAGATAAAGATACACATTTGGACTGAGTTGTCAGTGGAAGTGGTTGAGGTTGGTATAATAACAACATTGAAAAGGCACTTGGACAAATACAGATAGGAAAGGATTAGAGGATGCAGAGCAAGGGCAGAGAAATTGGATGAGTGTGGATGGACATTTTGTTCGGCATGCAACATCTGGACCGAAGGGGCCTGTTTCTGTCTGTAGAACCGTATGACTGTAAATATGTGTGTTTTGGGAAAGAGACAGGGAGGGGGAGATAGAGAAAATATGTCATGGAACGATATGTTCACTAGTTTCAGAATGCTGAAATGAAGACATTTCGACAGTATCATGCAACACGGGTCAGTATTATGAAGAATTATGAGTGAATGGTATATTAGTGTGAGTTCAGGCGATGGAGAGTTTTGAATGAGCATTTGTCCTGTAGCTTTGCAACTGGGAGAGAGAACTGCAGAGTCTTCGACACATTGAGCTGTATAAAACAGTAATTTGTCTCAATCTCATTTTCATTGAGTGTGGCAAAAGGATTGTCTGTACAAAGCTGAGCTGGTTTCCTGGTGCTATCTTATCGAACTCACCTCATGAGCTACCTACCCCACCCCATGGTGTCTCTCTCATTCAATACCAGCCCGAATCCCCCACCCATCATGACTGCAGGTACACACAGTCGCCTGGGTGCCCCTGGATATTCCGTGATCCCTGGCACTGGTGCTATCTTTAAAAGGCCAAGGGGCAGACGGTTGAGCTTTCTCAGGTTGGTGCTGTATTGCACAGATTACCCCGAGCATGGCATATAAGGGGAATTTACACCACGGTTTGTTGACAGAACATGGCGGGCTTGGTGGATGGGCTAGTACAGAGGGGGACCATTCCCTTACCAGAGGGGGCCATACCACCAGACCCACCGAGCATTGTCTGTACTCACCACCCAGCTCAGTGCAGTATCTGCAGTCTGAAGAAATACCCAGCAATACAGGACACACATCAATAACCTTCCCTATTCTGTCAGGGTAAGGGTCACCGTATTCTCTCTGTTCCCTCACAGTCACTGTATATCTGTTACAGCACCGACCCCCAAACAAGGCTCATGCTCCAAAACGCTCACTGCAGCGCCTTCTCTCTTTCTCTCTCTCGTTTGCAATACCCAACATCCCCACCCCCCCCCCCCCCGCCCCCTGACTACAGTTATAGAATATTCTGGAGATAGCCGATTATGGAAAATTCCAGATAATGTTCCAAATAATTCCCAGTTTCAAGAAAATGGCAGTGCCCCATTGTATAATACATAAGAGGAAGGAGTAGTGATGTAAGTTTTTCAAATCACACACAATTCAAATCACGCTGAGGTGATTCAGCCCTTCAAACTTGCTCTGGCATTTAATACGGTCCGGCTGATCTGATGGTTTTCTCAGCTCCATATTAAAGGAATTTTCAGTCATTCAACACCCCCGGGTTCCTGTCATTGACCAGACGGCACTGAGGCACTTTTACCCCAGTTTTCTTCAAACGCCTGTTCGAGGGCATTTCCCATGGAATGCACTCTCCTAACAATATATTCCATCAGCTATATACTTTCATGTAACGGTCAGCATGCTTTACACAGACCAAACAAAAATCTACACTTTTTTTTGTTATAGATGTCCAATCACACTTAATAATTCTGGTTATTTCACTTCACACATCTTAATAATATTAAATCAAAGTCAGCTTCTAAGCATGTCTGGTTATAAAATACAATTTCGAGCAGAGAACGTTTTTACCCTCAGCCGTTATCTTGACCGTTATCTGAACTGTACCCTTTTCATTGTTATGAAAGTTTCTCTTGCCCTTTGTCTGTGACTACTTCTGAGTGTAACAGTTGCTCTGTCGCCCCTCAGTTGGCTGGACGGCAGATTTGTTATGTAGAGGGAAGCCAACTACGCAGGTTCAGTTCCTCACACTGACTGAGGTTACCATGAAGGAGATGCTCTCTCAACGTCACCCCATCACCCGAAACGTGGTGACCCTCACGGTAAACCAGCATGAGTGGTCTCTCTAAGGAAAGTTCTTTGGCACTCTATTCTATCAATGTTAGCATTTTAATTTTAAAAAATAGTAATTTTATTGAAAAAGAGATTTTTAATATTGTAATAACCCAATAACAACACAACTCAAATAACTGATCAAAATTACACTCATGTGCATGTACATACAAAATAAGTTAAAACACTAAATAGACAGAGAAAAAAACAAAACTAAACAATAAATAATGAATACATACTACAGGTCAGCATAACAAAACAATAGCTCTCGTTTTTCAAGAGCATTAACTGATACAAATTTTTATGTTCATAATTCTTCCTCGCTGGATATTAGATTCATTTGACCATATCGTCATGGCTATATACAAGCCCTTATTAATGTGACAGATAAACCTGTATCGTGGTTATCCAAAAAGCCTGCCATGTCTTATATAAATCTCTGCTTTTTTGATGCACCACACTGATGAGAATGTCCAAAGGGATATTCTCCATGAAGAAACTACGACGACCCAACAGACCCGGGGTTTTCAGACATCCAACACAACAGAACATTTTTCCTAGCACAGAAAGTAAGGATATAGTTTTGCCTCATGTGCATCTCTGTAAAGTACCCTGGGCAGGCCCAGGAAAAGAAAAACCGGGTCCATCTCCAATTCAGTCCCCTCGACCCGCTCTATCACACCTAACACAGTGCTCCAATATAGATGAAGCCTGAAGCAGGACAAGAAGCAATGAGTAAGAGTGCCTGTAGTCATTCTGCATTTAGGACATGCTGAGGATAATCCCACTTTGCATTTTGTGAGACCATCTGGGGTCAGATAGACCCTAAGAAGAATTTTCAACTGCATAGAATGGGTCCTATTACAGATCAAAATCCTTTGAACATTTTCACAAATATCCTCCCATGTCTCCGAGGTGTTCTGAACCCCAACTCTCTTTCGCAGACATCACAAAGCTGCACAGTCTCGACTGAGGGCACACTCTCCAACTAATGACAAAGGGAACTGACTGAGAGTGCATTCGGAGCACTAAGCACCCGCTTATCTCTATCGGATCTGTAAGAGTCTGTTAAAAGTGTGCTTTTTAAAAAATCAAATCTCTGATCTGAAAACAAAAACAAACAGAAGAGGTCTCTACTAGGTAGTCCACACTTACGAGTTATTTGATCAAATTATGACATTCTTTCTCCCTGAAATAAAATGTCGTGGCTCAGTAGATAGCACTGCAAACTTACAGCACCAGTATCCAAAGATGTGCAGGTTAGATGAATTGGCTATTGATAAATTACCCATGGTCTTCAGGGATACGTAGGTTGGGGCATTAGTCAGGGTAAATTTAGGATGTTAGAGGAATGGGTCTGGGTGTGTCGAAGTCGACTTGTTGGGCCCAAGGACCTGTTTCCACACTAGGGATTCTATTAATTATAAATCACTGAAGGAAGGTACACCCTTAGCTTCCCACAGTTTAAACATGGAATCCATTATCCCCGGTTGACAACTTGGTATACCAATTATAGGGGTAAGAAACAAGGTTTTGGCTGCATTGCCCTCGATCTGACTCATTGTCATTCATGCTTTAACTTTATTGATAATTATTGGGTTATGACAATACTCCATAAATGTTGTCATTTTGTCTAAGAACAACAGACTAATAAGGGTTCACATTGTCTGAGAGAGTTCAATATCTAACTGTATTGACACCGAGTCCCCAGTGGCCCAGACACTAACATAGGATAATAAAGAGCTTAATTGATAGCATTTAATATGGTAGATTCCCACAATCTGCGGGGTAGTTGCAATTTGCTTAGCTTGATAAAGAGTCGCTTATGGTGCTAACAAAAGAGCTAAACCAGCCATAAAGTCTCCTAAATATCTGTCTGGGAAACATCAAAGAAAGCATTCACACGGGGTATAGTAAATGAGGAAGGACATTCATTTTAAGAACAGCTATCCGACCTAGCCAAGATATTGGAAGTGCCTCCCTTCTTTGAAGGTCTTGATTAATTTTGTCAAACACATGAACATAGTTCACGTTAAATAAATGATCAAAGACAGATGCAATGAATATACTGAAATAGGGAAATCACGCCAGTGGCTATTTAAAAGGAAACCAGGATTTACTTTCAATATGAGGTATTTCCCTGAGACCTCCCATAGGCATGGCCACAAACTTTGTAAAATTAATCTTATAGCCCGAAAAGGTGATAAGCGAATTAATGCATTGTATCACGTGAGCTGCCGAAACTGTGGGATTTGACAAACACATGATCCCTCATCTGCATACAACATAATCTTATGTGACTTCTATCTTAATTCTGGGGCAGGTATGTTGGGGTAATATTCCCAATTGTGCAGGATGTCACCGTGTGTAAGGTTGTTGCAGGGATTGGGAAGAGATCAACCCTCGTTTGGCATTTGTGTGGATTAAAGAAGAAAATAAAATCCCTACTTGTGAAGTAGATCTGCCTCCAGGTATCCACCAGCTCTAACCCACTAATTGCTTACTTTATAACGAGGGTAATTGGGGGCCTTTGGACATTCTGTCCACCGTGGGGCCATAAGACAGTCGAAATCTCCTTCTACAATAATGTGCCATGATGCAAGATAACTTACTTTGGATAATGCATCTTTCAGGATTTTAAGACAGTGCACCAGAGGGCAATAAACATTCAAAATATTGTATTATTTCCCAAAGTTCAAGACTTTGGGAATGATGATCCTTCCGTGAGTGTCTAATACAATCTAGTCATTTAAATGGAAGATTCTTCTTCACTAGTATGGTTTCTCCCCTACTCCTAGTATTAAAAGACGTGAAATAAACTCGATCAAACCCACCCTGCTATAACGTCAAATGTTCCTTGTCATCAAGGTGCATCTCCTGCAATAGGACAACCTCCACCCTCTCTGTTTTAAGATGAGAAAGTACATTTTTCCTCTTGACTGGCATCTGGCTCCCCTTAATGTTCCAGGTACAACATTTAAGCACATCATTATCCAGAACACACTGTAGCAACATTTCAACTCTAGAGTTTCACATCGAATTATACAACCCTGATCATTAAGGAAAAAAAGACTCATTGGGCCTAAAAAACTGTACAAACTAAAACTACTGCAACTAACAAGCTCTCAAATCTTTCCAAAGCTAAACACATAAAATCCAAAGAACGAAACAAAATCCAAAATGCCAATGACACTCGATTGGGGAATTTACACCCGACCGCCCACTGGGGATGCTTACATATCTCCAAACTTTATCTTCTGCCCGCTACCAACTTGGAATCCAGGGCAATTAAAAACAAAAATCGGGCATGAACTGCCCTTCGGTCGGCACTTCGTCATCATAACGACATTTGTAACTCCATCCAGCTTGGGCTGCACACCAGACACAAGCAAAGAAAGAAAAACAATGTCGTAATACTAATGAAGAAGTTAAAAATGAGTACTCTAACCATTCCCGGCTATAATTTAACACTGGTTAATAGCAGAAAAATCCAACAAAATTTCTCGAAGAGAGAAACATGATAACCTAAATATCCAGCTTACTTTAAAATGTCCACAAAGTTTTCGCTTTCTCTGGAGAGTCAGACGAGTTCGTGGATCCATTGAAAGTAATACGGAGCACCACTGAGTACCGTAACGAATATTGAATCCAGAATTCCCTTACTCTTCTCTTGATATTATCAAAAGATTTTTTTTTCCTGAATCACCGCCGTTGAAAAGTCCTAAAAGAACATTTTACTGGAGCCCTTATGAATTAAAGCCATCACATCTTTCCCCTGGGTTCTGGAAAAGTCCATTAGTCTTTGTTTGTCCCCACAACGGTGTAATCGAACAAGGACAGGATGAAGGCATTGGTGGTCTGAGTCTGACTTCCACGCCGTAACCCGATGAACTTTCTCACTTTTCACCCGTCTCTCCTCAGTTTTGAAGTGAAGGAATCGCTGCAGCCAGTTCTTGAATAAACTCAGCGGCTGACCACGTTCTGTCCACTCCAGCAAACCGACGATGTGAATATCATTCATCCTACCCCTGTTCTAGAGGTCGTCATCTTGTTCAGTTAAGGTGCAGACCTGGTTTTCAATGGCGACGATCCTCTACCGAGAGGAATCGATCACGGTCTCTATCGATGCAGTTCGGCTCTTGACATCGTCTGTTTTGTTTCCAAGGCTGTCAAGTTGCTGCTCATGTTTTTGGAGCACGGCTGAGAGCGGCTGTAGCCACTGCAGTGGCTTCAACCCTTCTTCAATCATGTCTTCAATCATTTCGCATAACTTGGTGAACTCAGTGACTAAAGCCTGGTGAGTAACTGGGTCCATGGAACGAGCAGAGTGGGTTGCAGTTACAGCCTCAGGCATGCTCGATGCTTCTGACGGGTGCACCATGTGTTGGGACTGACTCGATTTTCTCCCATGTTTTGTCATTTCCACTTGATAAAACGGGATTAATAAAGATTCTATCACTCTTTTAGTGTTGAATGTTAATTAAATGCCAGGAATGGGGTGGGTTAGAGAACCACTTTGCCTGTATGTTGATGCAGAGCCCAGCAAACCAGACCTTCTGGATTGCCGCCATCTTGTATTCCCTCTGAACATTTTTTCGATATTATCATTTCATTTTACATTACATTCCTGGAGATTCTGAAGCTGTGTTATTTGATACCACTGTCTACATTGCCCCCCACACTGCACATTGCTGCCCATTCCTCGATAATCCTTGACTCTGTTGTTATTTATGAACCTTCCGTCTGTGCCTCAAAAATATTGAATATTTCTGCAGACTCACAGCACTTTGAGAAAACAATTATAAACATTATGATTTGAGTTTGAGATTAGTTTTTTTTTGTGTCTCCCTATGTGAGAAAGGATATAATTACATTGGAAGCAGTTCAGAGATATTTCATTTCACGCCTCCCTGGGGTGAAGTGTTTATATTATGAAGGCCTTAACAGGTTCCTCTTAGAATGAGAATGAAACATACAAGACCTTGATAAGAGTGGATTAGGTATGTACCCACTGGGTGCTTGTATAGGCCAAATTTATTGTCATTGTCATACAACCTCTACAGTGTGGAGGCAGGACATTCCGTCCATTAAGTCCACACTGACCCACCAACCAACAGCATCCCACCTGGATGTGCCCCCCAATCGTATCGATGTAACCCGGCATTTCTCATAACTAACCCTCCTAACCTACACATCCCTGGGCACTATTGGCAATCCACTTTAAAATGCACATCTTTGGACTGTGGCAGTCAACTGGAGCACTGGGAGGAAACCCATACAGGCATGGGGAGAATGTTCAAACTCCACATAGGGGGTCGCCCGAGGTTGGAATTGAACCCAGCTCCTTGGTGATGTGAGGAAGCAGTGATCCCAACAGATCTACCATACTCCTCCGTTAGTTCTGTTGGTAACTTTTGGCTAACTAAAGAAATCTGCCTGACTTGTTCTTATCACTAAACCTAACCCAGTCTGAGACCTTTATCATCGGCCATATTACCAACCTGGTTACATTTAAAATTTGTTGTGAGCAGTGAAAGAGTGGGAATGGAAAAGGAAAGAGTGACACCCTCCATCCACAGTCACAACTGGAGTGAGAAAAAAAATCATAAAGTGGGAATTCATTCAAGTGGGAATTCTCTTTCCCAGAAGTTTGGGATGGCTGAATCTTTATATTATATCGAGGCTGGCTTCATCTGATTTTCCATAGACAGGTGAATCAGGGAAAATGCTGCATGGAGAGAAAAGTGCTGCTGGGAACACAATGAGATGAGCCACGACTTTATTTACTGGTGGAGTAGTGTCAAAGGGCCGAATGGCCCACTCGTGTCCCTCAGCCCTGTGTTCTGATATTCCAATTAGCCCTTCGGACCTGCCACACAGGGGCAGATCAAGGCCACTCCGATGGTTAGGTGCAGTTTTGGAAATGTAATTGGAAAATCCAGGCTGGATCAGGAAGTGACACTCACCCCCAATCTCTATTTCCAGGCTTCCCCTCTCCGCAACGTCTGCTCCAGATGTGGGTCGTGTTACAGAGCCAGATTTGCTGTGAATACAGCCCCCATACCCCACCCAGTGTTAACTCAAACAAATCCCCAGCTCACCCGAATGTAGCATTACACAACACAACTTCCGAGAAAATAACCAGTTACTTTGCAAAAGCATAACAAGTGGAATTAATAAATAGGAACAAGAGTAGGCTATTCGGCTCCTCAAGATTACCCTGTCATTTATTACGAACATGGATGATCTACTCCAGGTCTAACTCCACTTTCTTGCCAACTCCTTGCATCCCTCCACAACTCTCTGGGTTAAGCAATTCCAGACATTCGCTACCTTCTGAGAGAAGACATCACTTTGCATCTCAGATTGAAATCGATGTTCCATATTGGGTATCTATGTCATCGAGTTCGAGACTCCACTCAGGAATGGAAACAACGTCTCAACATCTACCTTCTCAAGTCCCTTCTGTGTCTTGTATTTTTCAGCAGTATCACTCCTCATTTAAACCCCAATCAATAATCGCCTCTCCATTTTACAGATTCTCAATAACACAACCCTTTCATCCCTGGAAACTGGCTAATGAACTAACCTAGTTACTTGCTGCATCAGCATGCTGACTTTATGTTTCATACACAGGAACACTCCAATCCCATTGTACTGTTCCTTTTCTGGAAGTCCTCTCCATTAAATAACAGCCTGCCTTTTGCTTCTCAGTGTCATCCTCGAACTTGGATGTATACTCAGCTCCCTTCTTCAGACTATCAGTATAGAGTGTAAATAACTGATGCCATCGGACTGATAACTGTGGTTCTCCAGCAGATATACCTTTATCATGAAGATCCATTAATCCTGACTCTCCGATTTTTATATGTTAATCAATCATCATCCCATGTTAATACATTCTCCATCATCCTAGGAGCTTCTGTCTTGTGTAAGAACTTTTATTTTGTAATACCTTGTGGAAAAAACCCTGGAAAGCCTGGTGTCTACCAAATCCCCTTTATCAAGTCCGCTTGTTACATTCTCACGCATCTCCAGAAATACTTTGCATGATTTTACAGGGCAAAATATAACTTCCCTTTCACAAAATCAGTCTGAACCTGCGTGTCCATGTGAGCCAGGTTTTCCAAATTAAGCTACTCCCATCTGCTTTCATTTGGCCCATATGCCTCTAAATGTTTCCCATCCATATGTTTGCCCAAATGTACTTTAAATGTTTCAGCTGTACATGCATCTCCCACTCCCTCTGGCAGCTCATTCCATACCCAAAACACCCTCTGTGTAAAAACACTGCCCCTGCGTCCCTTGTAAATCTTCCATCTTTCACCTTAAACCTATGCCTTCTACGGCTGAACTTCCCCCATCCTGTGGAAAAGACCTTGGCTTTCACCCTATCCATACCTTTCAGGATTTTAGGAAGTTCCATAATGTCATCCCTCAATCTTCTGCACTCCATCCAAAACTAACTTTAAGAATAAACATTTGAAGACAAATACTGCAAATTTGAAACGATAGTAAACATGACAGGTAAACAATACTCAGCCCAAATTTCATACTGTGATTTGTTTTTTCTCCCTATTACAATACGAAGGCAGCATGAAACGCTTACTAGTGCCAATAAGAAGTCATCACCTGATATCCTTTGTCTAAAGGGGGCGATGATCTCGCCAGTGAAAACGTATTTATGGCCCGACCTTTAAAATGCCACATAGTCAACATTCTCCCTCCTGGCCTCCCTATGAACTTGTGTGATTGTGTCTTCTTTATCTTGCACTCAATAGAGAGAACCCCTTTCTCCATTCACACCTTAATTTAAACCCATTTTATATCATCTTCTCATTCACCACTGATAAAAGCCGGTTTATCTTTGCCACCCCCCTCTTTTCCCTGTCACCTATCTCCCACCTCTGGAAAGCTATTAAAAATCCAAGTTTCTAATCCTTTCCAGTTGTGAAGAAGTGTCACACTGGGCTTGAAATGCGAACGCTGTTTCTCTGTCTCTGCAGATGCTGACAGACCTGCTGAATTTCTCCAGAAATGAATAGGCATGGAACAAATTTTCACAAAACAAATAACTATGGATACTGGGAATAAAAATACTAAAATTGCTTGAGAAACTGGGAGCTTTGTTGAGGGTCACTGTACCTGAAAGATAAATACTGCATTCATTCCAGAAGATGCTGCAATTTCTTCAGCAATTTCTGTTTTTGGACAATTTCCGAAGAAGTATGTCAAAGATGCTCAAACATCCTGTCCAACATGGAGTGCCATACACTGGGGACTGAACAATAATGCATGTTGCACAAGTTTCTTGACTCTGAAACTGCATAAGTCTGGCATCACTGACACTACAGAGCTCTGAATCATGGTCGGGGAGAAAAACAAAGGGAAACACATTCACTTCAAATACAGAAGTTGACATTGTGGAAGAGAAACGATTCAGATAATTACTTTAAATGGATTGAGTTAAAGTAACAAATTAGAGGTGTGACACCAGGGAAAGGCCCTCAGCAGAATGACAATATGAAAATGCAAGTGTTACCGCATCAGAAACCAGGTTAGGTAGTGAATACAGGGCTGATGGGTGAATGGGTATCGGTGTGAACTGGGAGACAGTCAGTAGAATTGAATTGTAGATATTGCAACTCAAACTGGGTTATCATTTGATGCTGCAGCAACAGCAGAAGCAGAACTGTATTCAAGGACAATCTGTAACATTTTCCGAACAATAATTCATCAGTCTACCATTACTAACAAGCCGATCCATGGTTCAGTGATGAGTGTGGGTGAACATTGCAGGGTCTAAATGACGTGGACCTAAACCTGTTGACAACCCATTAAAGCTACCACACTTAACTGGTTCAATTCCGACCAGCAGAACTAATGTCTGATGGAGAGGGGAAATGATCCCAAGACTAACAGATCAGATCTAAGCTCTGTCGTCCTGCCAAATCCAAACATAAATGTCAATGGACTATTAAACAACTTACTGGGGGAGAGGACTCCACAAACATCCTCATCCTAAATCTCGGAACAGCTCTGTACGTCAGTGAAAACAGTCAGGGATGTGGTGTCTGCACTATCCTCAGCCAGACGTGTCGAGTGGATGATCCACCTCACACTCATCATGACTCCCACAGAATCGCAGATACCAGTCTTCAAGCAATTCGATTTGCTGTATCGTCATGAAGAAACAGCTGAACACAGTCGATACGCCAAAGGCAATGGGCCCTGACACCATTCCTGCAACAGGACTGAAGACTTGCGCTGCACAACAAGCCGTGTCCCTGGGAAGCTCTTTCATTCCAGATCCAACTCTGACATCTCCCTGGCAATGAGGAAAATTACTCAACTATGTCCAGTCACTGAATAGGAGAATAATTACAATCTGACCAATTACCACACCCTGAGTCCCATCACAACAGTTAAATTGGTGGGAATACATTTTGATAGAGCTGACAAATAGCACCGAAATAATGAGGACAGTGTGGGTTTCCGATAGGTCCCCATGTGGAGATGGTGCTGTAGTGGACATATAATTGGATTACGAATCCAGGCCAGGCCAATGCTCTGGCAGCTGGTGGAAGGTAAATAAAATTAATAAAGTATCGAGACCTAAAATCTGGTGTCAGTACCAGTGATCTTGTGTCCAGTGTTGATTGGAAATATCGATCTCCTTCACCAATATACTTTCAGGAAGTGAATCTCCCGTGCTTTCCTGGTCTGGCCTAAAAGTGACTCCAGACGCACAGACATGGTCTCTGAATTGGCCACGTGAGACACTCAATTGTATCAAACTACTGTGAGGTCTTAAATTATAAAACCTGACAGAACACCCGGCATCAACCTCGTTATCAGAAAAGGGAATGGGAAACACAGTCCTGTCGACCCTGCATAGACATCCTTCCTAACATCTGAGAGCTTGTGACAACATTTACAGAGCTTTCCTACAGACTGCACAGAAACATCGGGAGAGGAGGAGGTCATTCAGCACATTGAGCTTTCCCCATGCTATTTCATGGCCGAATATTTTCTCAATGCAGTTTTCCCCACACAATGTTCATATCCCAAAATATGTTTAAACATTATGAACTATTGTGCCTTTGGCCCATCAATATATAGGGAGTTCTCTGATAATGCTAGTTTCTTCAATGCGATTTGACTGCAATGCGATTCGTGAACCATTTTCTATAAAGTGAACTATCATCCCTGCTTCCAATCTGTCACACCCTGTCAGAGTTTTATATATCTCACTGTGATCTCCACTCATTTTCTTAAAACCCATGGAATATAGGCCCAGTCACCCCAAACTCTGCTCCCACAACTAACTGTCATCCCAGAGATCAGTCTGTCATCCTTCACTGCACTCCCTCAATGTCAGGTTTGTCCTGTATTAGGTAAGGACACTAAAACTGCACACAACACTGCACAATGTTCGAGATGGGGTCCCACCAAGGCCCTGTTCAGTTGCAGTAAATGACCCTTACTCCTGTATTCTAAATCCCCCTGAAATGAAGGTGAATGAACAATTTATCTTCCCACCTGCTTTCAGTGACTGCAATATTGCTTTCAGTGACTGGTATACAGGGAGATCCAGATTCTTTACATTGTTACAGCTCTCTACTTGCTGAGTCTATGTACACTGTATACAGCTTGCCAATGCCATTCCCAGTAGTGACTTCCGTGTTCAGAACTCACTGCCCTACATGGACTTGGAAGGTTGCGCAGAAATAACCAAAAATGCAGCTTAAGTTCATTTTTAGATCAACAATTTTCAACCAATCCCTTTTCAAATGATAGGCTGCCATTCAATTGATCCCATCAATGTACACAACCTCTCATCTCTGATATTGCTCTCCATCTGCCAGGTATTTGCCCAGTCACTGCACTTGTCTCAATCAACTTGGAGCCTTTTTTACATCCTCCTCTTCCACTCACAAGCTGACATCGTTTAGAGCTGTCAGAAGTCTTGGGAATATTGCAATTGAGCCCCTCAACCAAAGATATGATGTGTATTGGGAATTGTTGGATGCCAAATCTCGATCCTTGTTATATCCTCCAAGCCTTCCATGCAAAAAACATGGTTTTGTTCATACTCACTGTTTCCTGCCAACTCTCCCATTCTAAAACCATGACCATATATTAGCCCCAGTCCCAAAGGATTCGAATTTGCACAATAGGCTTGGGGCTTTATCAAAAATCTTTCTGATAATCCAATCGTATTGCGTTGATACCTTCTCCATAATTTTGCTTAAAGCCATTTTCTCAAAACTGATTCCTATTTCATAAACCTCAGTTGAGTTTGTCTATGCCCATTAATTTCAGTCCAACATTTTCTCTAAAACGTTTTAGTTACTAACTTCATTCTATTCCCTTTTTCTCACCAGACTAAAGTTCCCTAGTATTGCGAAGAAATTTTATTTTTGCTTTTTTTTTCTTCTTCTGTGAAGACATAACCGAAGTATTTGCTCCATTGATCTGCTATTTCCCTGTCCTCAATTATCTGGTATCAGACTGTAAGAAAGCTGCACTTTTTTCTCTTAATTTTGCCATTGGCGTATTTTCAGAAGATATTACAAGTTCAGTCATATACACTGTGATAAGATATTCTTCAGAAACCCATCAATTCCTATCTTGAGCTACTGAATAATTGACCTTCCATAGCTATACAATCACAGAAGCACAGACACTGTACTATCAGAAATACAGCACGGTCTACAATAGCCCCACTTTCCAATACAAAACCTGTCGCTGTGAATCTTATGGCATTTCAAGTGCACAACCATGTCTTTTCTAATGATTTTGAGGTTACCATGACAATTCCCCTCTCACGAAGTGCATCCCAGAGCCAAACACACTTTGCCTGAAAAACAGTCCTCAAATCCTCACTAAGCCTCAAACCCTTCACTTTAAAAGTGTGTTCCTTTGATTAAAAGGACCAGCTGCTGTCTATCCACCCCGTCCATATCCCTCGTAATCTTATCCTCCTGATTCACGTCCCCCTTAGCCTTTTCTGCTCCAAAGTAAACAATCCGAGCTTATCCTGCCTCTCTCCATAGCTGATCTGCTCCATCACAGGGAACATCCTGGTGAATCTCCTCTGCACCCCCTCCAGTGCAATCACATCTTTCCTGTAATGTAGCTCTAAGAATTACACACAATATTCCATCTTGGCTAATGAAAGTTCCGCATAGCTCATTTAATCTATGCTTCGATATGTGAAGGATATGTTTACGCTCCTGTACGCTTTCTCAAATTGTGTGTTACCCTGTCCAGCCACATTCAGGGATGTGTGGAGAAGCACCCTCTCAGATTCCTAGTGTGCTGCCATTCATTGAGTCTTTGCTTGCCTGGTTCCTTCTTCCAAAGTGCATGACCTCATATTTATCAGGGTTACATTCCATCTGCCATTGATCCACCCATCTGACCATTCCATCTGTATCTTCCTGTAACATAAGGCCTTCCTCCTCGCTGTTATCTACCCGGCCAATCTTTGTATCAAACACAAACTTACTTAAGACACTCCCCACCCCTCGTTCATATTCACAGCTGCATCCTTAATGATAAGGTTTAAAATCAGGAAACATCAGCTTGTAGTCCAACAGGTTTATTCGGAGGCACGTGCTTTCGAAACGCTGCTTCTTCATCAGGTGATTGTGCGCTTTGATGAAGCACTTCGAAAGCTAGTGCCACCGAATAAACCTTTTGGACTGTAACCTGGTTTTAAGCAATTTTTAGCTTTGTCCACCCCAGTCCAACACCAACACCTCTGAATCCCAAATATTAAGAGACACAGCACTGATCCGCGTGGTATACCACTGGACACTAGCCTCCAATTGCACAAACAGCCTTCTACCACCACCCTCTGTCTGCTCCCACTAAAGTTGATTTTGTTGCAACTTGGCAAGTCACTAATGAGTCCTACCTGTTCCTTGGTTATTCTGTTCTGCTGGAGACACTTGTAGAATATCTGGTGATTCTCCCGAATCTCGCCTACCAGTCGGTTTCTATGTCCCTGTATTAGTCA
Source organism: Chiloscyllium punctatum (assembly GCF_047496795.1). Lineage (NCBI taxonomy): Eukaryota > Metazoa > Chordata > Chondrichthyes > Orectolobiformes > Hemiscylliidae > Chiloscyllium > Chiloscyllium punctatum. Next base: position 87,113,244 of record NC_092750.1, read on the forward strand.
GTCCCCTCCAAGTAATGAATTTCCAACTGATTGCAGTCTTAACTGGCCTGTCCCAGATGCTGCCATTATTTGCCTTGAATGTGGAATAGAAAGCGAGGGAAGCGTTCTGTTAATTTCCAACTTGTCAGATATTTTGTGAATTATCTAAATTTCACCGTGACCCACCTCTTATTCTTTGAAACTCTAGCGAACACAGGCCGAGTTTTCTCATCAGGCAATCTCACCATCTGAGGGATTAATCTGGAGAATGTCCACTGCACTTCCTCTCAGGTCAGTATATTCTTTCTGAGGTTCGGTCACCAAAACTGTACACAATACTCCAGGTACAGTCCCACCAACACACTGTGAAACTGCTTCAAAATGTCTTTACATCAATCTTCTGACTCTCTTATATGAAGGCGAACCAAACTTTAACTTTCCACTTACATATATTCTTCCAAATACCCTTCACATTCATTGCATTTACAAACTCACTGAAATCTTATAGAAACCCTTCCAAAAATCCAATATATGCCACTTCTACTGTTTCCCTATTATCTATGCTGTAAGAAACAACTTCAAACAATTCCGAAGTTTATCAAGTACGATGTCTCTATCAGAAATACATGCTGATTCTCTCCATTGTTGCTGTTAATTTCTAAATAGCAAAAATGTCACCCTGTGTAATAGATTCCAACAGTTTCCCTACAAATGTCAAGTTCACTGGTCTACAGTTCTCCATAATATGTCTTTTTCCCTTTGTAGCTGTTTGGATCCCTTCCATTCATCTATAGTTTATCCACAATAGTTTCCAGTCTCTGCAGAATGTCCAGGACATTAAAAAACAGTCATCGACAGTGCAATTAATACTTCTATTGGCGGTTAATTTACGACATTTTGATATGAAGTACAGCTGTTTCAGCAGACTTAGCAATGCTCAATCCAGCTACATGTTCAAGTATTACCTTGTTACTGATATGAACTGACTTTTTCTTTTGCTCCAGGAGTCCGATATGATCACTTGGTATTACTGGGTGATTTTCCGAATCTTCCTCCGTGAAGACAGATGCAAAGTAACTGGTTATTTTGTTGGCCATTTCCCTGTTCTCCATAAGGACCTCGCCTCTCCCGATTACAAATTTCCACATTTGGCCTTGCTTTTATTTTGTTTCTTTTGAAATCTAGATCGCAGATTGATGTAGTCTTTGTCTTCCTGTTTGTGAGCATGTATGTTCGCTTTTTGATTTCAATTTCAGTTTCATGGCCTTCCTTTTTTGTATTGTTAATTTCTGGGAATTCTCCGGTTTCCACAATAGCTGGAATCCTTCTGAAGTCACTTCCTACGATTAACACATTTTCTGATTTGTTATGTTAACCATCATTGAGTCACTTTCTCACTCTTTGGTGTTTGCACCTGAAATAAATAGACGAATGTTTCAGACTTTGCAGTATTTCTAAAAACTCCTGGTCCTGACCAATTATATTCAGGAACACCACAGGAGGATAGGAGGATAGAGAAGAAATTGCGGGAGCACTGCTTGGCTCTTTTCTATCATCATTGGTCTATCATCATTGGAGTGCCGTCCTGGACAACTGGAATGTAGCGAATGCTGAGCCCATATTCAGGAAATGCTACAAAATAAACCTGGGAACTAAAGACCGGTAATCCTAAAATCTAGTGGATAGGTTACTGTAGAAGATTTGGAGAGATTGGATATATATGCATTTGGAAAGGCGGGGTATGGTTCGGAGTAAGATTAGAATGGTGCTGGAAAAGCAGAGCAGGTCAGGCAACATCCGAGGAGCAGAAAAAAAATCGATGTTTCTGGCAAAAGCCCTTCATTAAATTCAGCACAGGAGTTTGTGCAAGGGAGATCATGACTCACAATTTTTTTGGAGTTCTTTAATAAAGTGACCAGCAACTTTGAGGTGGTCTGGGAGGTATACGTAGTCTAGGTTAATTCCAGTAAGGCCTTCAGTAAGTTTCCACATGGTGCGTTGCTCTGGAAGGTGAGATCGCATGGAATTGAGGGGGAGTTGGCAAATTAGGTACAAAATTGCCGTGATGGTAGGAAGGAGAGATTAATACTGGAAACATGCTGGTCAGACTGGAGGCCTGTGAATAGTGGAATGCCTCAGGGGTTGATGCTGACACCATTACATATTACATATATTACATGAGAATGTACAGGCATGATTTGTAAGTTTGAAAACGGCACTAAAACAAGAGTCATCACTGAGAGTGAGGAAGGTTATCAGAAATTTCAGAAATTACAGCAGTACCTTGATCACCTGGAGAAGTGGCTGAGAAATGGCAAATGGATGTTAATATAGATCAGTATAAGTTCTTGCATTTTAGAAAGTCAAATCAAGTTTGGAGTTTCATGGTGAATGGTTGGGTCCTAAGGAGTGTACTGGAACAGAGGGACCTTGGAATTCAGGTGCCTGGTTCTCTGGAAGTTGATTCAGATGTAGACCGTGAAGAAAGCTTCTGGCACAGTGGCCTTAATCGGTTTATATCACTGAGTATCGAAATTAGGGAGTTATGTTGCAGTTATACCGGATGCTAGTCAGGCCATATTGGTAGCGTTATGTTCAGTTTTGTTCACTTTGCTGTAGGAAGATGTTATTAAACTGGAAAGAGTGCAGAAAACATTTACAAGGATATTGCCAAGGTCTCAATGGTCTGAGTTACAGAAAGAGGTTGGACAAGCTAGGACCTTTTACTTTTGTATGCATGAGGCTGAGGGAGGATCATATTGAAGTTTATTAGATCATGTCAGGCATGGATAGAGTGAATGCACCCAGTCTTTTTTCCCAGGGTTGGGCAATCACAGATTAGAAGGCATCAGTTTAAGATCAGAGGGGACAGAACTAAAGGGAACTTGAGGAACAACTTTTTAACACAGGGGCTGTTACGCATATGGAATGAGAAGTGGTTGAGGCCGATACATTAACAATATTTTAAAAGCATTTCAATAAATACATGGATAGTAAAGGATGAGAAAGATACAGGACAATGGCAGGGAAATTGTGTTAGCGTGAATGGGCATTTTGGTTGTAATGGACCAGTTTGGGCTGAAGGGCCTGTCTCCGTGCTGTCTGCCTCTTTGACTCTAACAACCATTGCTTGTCTCCCACTCAATGTTATATTGTACTTTCCCAATTTACTGTAGATATCTTGACACTCTAGCCTCCAGTCTTCCATAATGTTTGACTGGAATATTCAACCATTCTAAACTGTATGCAGACACCTTGTAAACTGTATCTTATAAATGGCATTATTCCTTAAAAGCTGCTTCAGGCCAAAGTTAATAATTCGTCCTTCTGACCACACAACATCAAATCCGAAATAACCTGCTCTCTTGTTTGCTTCACAACATACTGTTCAACCTACCTCATACACACTTACGGAACTTATTTTTCACAGCTTCAGGAGTCACTTAGTTGACGCTGTTAACAATTCAATAAGATTGCAGTATCCACAACACTTGTCTATCTAATTTACAGAGCATGTGATGCTCCGATTTTCTGCTACAGTTTTGGTTTCGATATATAACACACCAATATTTGCTTCTCCTTGCTATCTGTAAACTCTACATAAACTGATTCTGTGGAAGCTGAGGGACAGGTCTGTGTCGTTATTAGTGATAGACCTGGACAAGACATTCAGGGAGGCTCACCTCGACGCTGAGATGATGTGGAGAAATATCCCACAATACTGGACAAGCAACAATATCCTCCTCTCTCTGTTAGGATAAGACTTACCATATACTCTCTGCTCCCTCACACTCACTGTATATCTGTTATAGCACCTAACCCCGAACAAGGTTCACACTCTGTCTCCAAATAAGGCTCAGGCACTACCACTCTCACTATTGAATTCAGCAACTAACAATACTATATGGATTCAAAACTGTTGACTGACTCATTCCAGATACCTCACAACTCCCTCCACCTACATCAGCACAAACAGCAGGGTCACCCATTCACACTCTCCCTCCATCCCTTTCTCCCATTCCAGGAGAAACTGCCTGGAATAGGATATAAAGGTCGAAGCAGGGTAGTGAAGTGCCCGATATCCATTCCCTCACTCCCCTCACCTCACCATGTGGGAAGGACTCTTAAAGAGCTGGAGAGGACCAGGACGCCTCGTGTGGAGAACCTGAAACATCCACGTCGAACTGACAAGTTAAGGAGCAATGTTCAGTGAAAGACAATTCTCAGTTTAAACACACTGGCAGCTCCCACAACAGTCAAAACAGTGCTTTCACTTACAAAAAAAAACCAGATACCTCATTGCACAGACATGCAGACACAGAAATACACAGACGAACACACACAATACTTACAAGGAGATAGGCATACACACACGTATAAACACACAAATACAAATACAGTCACATACAAATAGACATAAATACAGATAGCAACACAGGTTGAAACACAGACATACAAATGTAGACACGGAAACACACAGATAACAAGCACACGGACACACACTTACAGGCACACACCCACACACACACACATACAGACACACACAAACAGAGGCACAGACAGACACACACACATACAGACACACGCACAAACACTTACTCACATACAGACAAACAGAGGCACAGACAATAGTGTCATTAAGACACAAATCGATATGTTTTTGATTTGTAAGGGGATCAAGGATTCCAGGGAGAAGGCAGAAGAATGAGGTCGAGGTACTATTAAGAAATTATTGAACGGAATTTCAGACTCGATAGGCTGAATGGCCTCAATATGTTCATTTCCTGAATGCTCCTGTGGTATTATGCTATCAGGCATTCTGTTCCTGAGACAGCAGCAGAGGCTGGGTGTGATAGATATTTGATTGGAAAGGGTCAGTGGGAATGTGCGACAGGTTTGGAGTCTGGAATGGTTTATCTTTATTCCTAATTATGCTTACCTTTTGTCTGAAAAGAGGTGGAGATTTGACGTTCAGTTAACACAGTTTTAAAATAACAGTTGTCCCACAATGAAATAAAGACGTCCCTTTCACTTTAGTCTTGTGCTACATGTAGTGTCCTCATCCTCAGGGAGCAGTGAAGACTCGGTTCTAGAAGATATTCCAGGCTGAGATCTTTACTGGACAGAAGGGTCAGTGTTTATTGGGAACAGACAGGAAATGGATTGTCAGGCACACGCAAATCAGCCATGAGCATTCTGAATGATGCAACAGAATGGGCAACTTCTGCCCCTACTCCATGTGTTCCCTCAATCCACCCCTCGAGGCTGTTACAGAGATATACTTCTGTCCCTACCCCATGTGTTGTTCCCTCAATCCACCCCTCGATGCTGTTACGTGTTGGGGACCACTCCATTAAGTCAGACAGGATCGTTACAATGACACAGGAGGAGACCATTCTGCCCTTCTAAGGAATTACACAGGAATATAGAATGAAGTAATTCAGCTCGTTCAGTACACTACACAGTCTAGGAGGAGGCCTTTCAACCCATCTGAGCTGCTACACAGGAACAGGGAAGCTGTCGAAAACAGGAAATAGAAGGTAGAGACAAATGTGTATTTTCAGGCTGCAAAACTGTAACTGATGGAGTGCCTCAGAGATCACTGTGGGGTTATTAATGATCAATAATCTTTATCAAAGATCTGGAGGAAGGGAAGGGAATAGCTTGGAGCTCAATTAGCTCGTACACCAAGATGGCCATTCAATGTGTCGTCAAATTGAGGTAGTGAGTCTGCAATGTGAAACAGACAGGGAAGGTTAGTGAGTAAACCTTCAGCAGAAATAACATAAGATAAGTTGTCTATTTTGGCATGAAAGATGAAACAATGGTAAACAATTTAAATGGAGAGAGATTGCCGAACTCTGTGATACAGGAGGTTTCCATGTTCTTGCGACATGAGTCATATGAAGTCAGATGCAGCAAGTGATTTGGAAGGTAAGTGGAATGATGCTGTTTTTGGCAAAAAAGCATCAGGGTTAATTGCAGGAATGTTTTACTGCATCTGTACAGGGCATTACTGAGACCACACCTAATACACTGTGTGCAGGTTTGATCCCCTAAACTAAAATAAAAAGATATAATTCTTTTCGAAGATTTTCAAAGAGGTTTCCCTTTACTCATTCCTGGAATGCAGGCCTTATGTTATGGGGCATTATCAGTTTTGATCTTAGCTGAGAAACAGTATTGAACCATCCATGACTTTCTGAAAAGTGTATCAGCTGGATGCATATTATCTCCTGTCAGGGAGACTGAAGCTAGAGTATAAATTTTAAGGAAAAGATGCATTAATATTAACACACATACTATGAAGACACCAACCAATATTTACAAATTAAACAGACACATATAAGCATGTCATCAAATTATAAAGTGGGGGCATTTTTGGGATTGGAAGGAATTGTGTACAACAAGAGCAATGACGCACCTGCATATAATCCATAATCAGGTTTTCCAGAGAATGTTCCAGGAGATCGCACATCGTCCAGTTTGGTGTTCCATTGACATAACTGTTTGTTCCAACACAGAAAGGGAGAAAAATTTTCGCTGCCTGAGAAGCAGCAGCCGATTGATCCCTCTCTCTTACTTTGTTCCGCCCGATAGCAAAATGTGAGATCAGAAAATCCCTGAGTTATCTTTACCACTTGTGAAGGATTCCTGGTGAGGATTCATTGGAATCTCTCCACTGCCTGATACGAAGGGAATTCAGCCAAATCCAACTGTTCCAGAAAGAAATCTCACTAGCAGTAGCTTGTGTGAGCAGAGCAACCTCAAAGGCAGAATAACATTTGTGGCACTCTGTCATTTTAACTTTTGTTATGAGTTCAACTTTCTGTGTCTCACATTTTTCTCGAAAATGACCTACTCTGAGATCTATATCATTGGCCACATCACTAAACTGGTTGCATTTAAGATTGGTGTAACCAGTGGAGGAGTGGGACTGGAAAAGGACCTAGTGACCTTCCAACATTTATTGGAACACAAATAAGAAATTCTCAAAGGGCTGCTCAAGTGGAAATTCCTTTCCCTAGAGGATTCTGGTTTCTGGATGTTTGCATTTATTCGAAGTTGGTTTTGGTATGTAGTAAAATGGCATACAGACAGAAACGTGCTGCTGAAACCAAAGGCACATGGAGCGGTGACAAAGTATCTAATGGCCCACTCCTGCTGCTCAGTCCTATGTTGCTATGTTCTATTCAACCCCCCCCACAGCTCCTGAAAGGAGCAGATGGAGGCCACTTGTCCCAGATACCTGGTCAACAGTAACACAGTTTCTCATTCAGTCCCTCAAGACTGTCACACATGGGTTGGTGCAAGTTGGAAAATGTTATTTGGTTCAAAAGACGCCTCTGGTCTCATTACAGAGTGTTTCCTCTCTGCAACCTGTGATCCATGTGTTGGTCATATTATAGACCCAGATTCACTGTGAATACAGTCCCCATACCTCAACCAGAGATGACTCACAAAATACTTCACTCTCTCTGATTGCAAAGTTCATTAAAAGAACGTTCAGGAAAATTACAAACATTAACTTTGCAATTACTGAATATGAGGACAAAAGGAACAGGATGAGGTAATTCGGATGATTAAGCCATTGTATACCATCTTGGCTGATCTACTGTCGACATTAAATCCTCTTTAATGCCCAACTCTTCACCCCTTAGTTCTCTGACAAGTCAAAGATCCATCGACCTCCTCCTTAAATGCTTTCAGTAATGTAGCTCCCCTAGCTCTCTAGCCCAGATAATTTCTAACAGTGATTACCTTCTGTGAGAGGAAAACGCTCCCTACACATACATTGTCACCTATTGATATGAACAAGAGGCGAAGACAGGGTCTGTGGAAAAAGTGAATGGCTATGATACCAATGCAATATTTGACTGAGGATGGCATTGGGACCACCTATGTACTTGAGCTGAATGGGAATCATGTGCAACTTTCCCACTGCACGGAGCCTTTCAGAACACAATAAGATTTGGGGTCAGTCGCCAACACCCCTCTCAGTCCCAGGACATCTCTGCATGAGATCTTCACATTAGTTTCCTCAGCAAAAACATCTTGAGTTGCTCCATCGATGTCTTTTCCCATCATCAGATCGGAAGTGGGTATGATGACTGAAAATCACACAATGTTCAGAGCATTTTGTCTCCCATCAGCTCCTGAACCATTCTGCGTCCATGTGCAGCAAGACCCGGACAGCATTCCGGTTTGTGCTGTTAAAGTGTCGGTAACATTTATGTAAAAGCATGACCATTCACTGCCCATTTCCGCAGTTAAAAGAGGAGCTCATTCAGCATTTCAAGGTGGTTGCACACGGGTATGAGCTAGCATTCAGGAACAGGAAAAGTGACAGCACATTCAATACTCCTGCCTGTTAGACAGGAAGAAGAGTGGTCTGTTCAGTGCATCGAGCTGTTAAACACGAACAGGAAGAGCCCAATCAGACCCTTAAACCTGTTCCATGAGACCAGGAGGAGGCTATTCCTCCCCACGAGACAGTTATACAGGAACAAGAGAGGGTCACTGATATTCCAGCATGACAAACCAATGAAACCGAGACTGCAATGATAGAGGACTCAATGATGTTAATCATGGTTCCATTGTTTGTAGAACGTGTGCTGCTTTAACACAGTTTGTTGGCAATGAGGAGGGAAGCCAAATGATTTGCCCCAAGTCACAAGGAGGCAGCTTCCATCTCCGATAAGACACACCCATGTTCTCCATGGAGGTCAGAATCTGGTGGGAAAAGTTAACTGTTTTACCATGAGGGTATTGTGGCTGCTGTAGGGATTGCGGTTAACGAGACTTTCAGTGTAGGACCAAACACCGAATGCACTGTATTAATGTGGGGAGAGTTTATTCCAACACTGGCCCTCTGTCTCTCTCTCATGCGACATGGGGATTGGGTGTGGAGTGAGGGGAATATTCTCAGATGCTCTTAAACTATTGACAGTCATGTAGCCCGAGTAAAAAAGAGGCCATGGAATTTTTTGACGGTATCAGTGCCTATTTAGAACATCGTAAGTGACTGTCCCTCCCCCCAAGGTTCAATGCAATCGCCTCTCATTCTCTCACAACGCTGGAGATTGATCATCATTCTCTCCTCATAGCACCACCATCCCAGGGATTAGTCTGGTGAAACCCCATTGCACTCTCTCTGTAGCAAGACGATCATTCCTTATAAAGGAGAGAAAGTCTGTCCACAATATCCCAAATGCTGCCTCAACAACACTCTCACCAATGATCACAATAACTCTTTTTCCTCGTAGACATCTCCGTTTCTTTCCTGTAGCGTAAAAAAAAACTCTCCTTCTCTCGACACTGCTGGAAAGAGTTAACACTTTCATAATGACGGTATTGTTGTTGCTGTCAGAATTATGGATAACATGACGTTCATTGCAGGATCACGCACCAATTGAACTGTATTAATGTTGGAAGAAAAGTCTGAACCTCTCTCTCTCTCTCTCTCTCCCTCTCTCTCTCTCCTCTGTTTCTCAGTCGAAATAGGGAGTTGGGGTGGTGAGGTGGAAAGTTCTTAGAGGCTCGTAAACTATCGAGAATCATGTAATCTGAGTGGAAAAAAGCCAGTGTCTGTTTAGAACATCATGAGTGACTGTCCATCGCCCTTAAGGTTTAATGCAATCACCTCTTATTCTCTCACTGAGCTTCACTCTCTGCTCATGGTGCCATCATCCCAGGGCTTAGTCTGATGAAAATTGGGAGAAAGTCTATCCACAGTACCCCAAATACTGCCTCAACAGCACTCTCCTGGATGATCACAAAGCACCTTTTCTCTCACTTAGACATTGCCACTTCTTTCCTGTGCCACGAAAAGCCATTCCTTCTCTATGAACTACGACTGACATGGAATTTATAAGTCCCTTACATCTGTACGTCAGCATCAATAAAGCGAACACCAGAGTTGCCGATGGAACTCTGCATCACTCTCGGGGAGAATTTCACTGAGATTGAATACATTTAAAATAGGGGATGATCACGGACCTGAATGGAAATGAGATGTAACAATACAGAAAACAGGCAGAGAAAGGGAGCTATCATTCCTTCTGTTTTTCTCTCCCAGGATGTATGCAGCCCTGGTCAGGGCAGCATGTTATGCAGATCTTGAACTGAGTGGTTGGTTCAGCTGTTCCACAGGACAGTAAAGAGTAAAACGCATTGCTGTGGGTTTGTAGTGTTACAACACAGGATAAATCTTCCTGCTTAATTAAAACCAGCAACAGAGAAAAGATTTATCCCGTGCAGTAATCTGTCATAATTCTCGAGTCCAGATCTATTTGAAGTAAGAATTAACAACTTTATTTCTTAAAGTATAACAGAGAATAATAAACGAATGACTATTTACAACTTCTTCCTCTAACCTGTCTTTTACCTTCCTCCCCTTCCACAATACTAGACCGATAAGACTCCTCATTAAGATTTTAAAAACAAAACTTCTTATCTTAAAACCAGGAAGCTTTCGACTCTTCTCCATACTCCTGTCTTCTTTTCTACTTGGGGACTCTGCTTCACCAGTTACTAATCAATAAATGTACCAATAGGAGAGCTATTATTCAGGCAGTCTTTGCATGCTGGTAGCTTGGCAGTTCTCCTCTCAACTGTTCAATTTTCTATAGTCTTGTACCGCCCAACTATTGGGGATTGTATCAGATTGGAGGTTGGTTGGAGGTGGGTACTTTGGGGTATAATTTAAAATGTTTTGCTGAATTTGTTTTTGCTTCAAGACAATGAGCTAATCGGGTTGTTCGACCAAATGTTACATTATATCTATTTTTCAGAACACTTGGTGCTGTCAGATAGTTGTTGCTGGCTTTTAATTCTCTCAATTGTACACTACACCCACTTGTTCATCACAGAAGTCACACGGAAACCTGACAAAGGAAGCATGACATATTGACTTTTCTGAAGGTCTTGAGACAAGCAGATTGGTTTTTATAAAAATGATAATGGTTGCTTTTAAACACCCGAATTTCCTTCATGAGATACCAGCACACCATTATTCTGTTGCTCTAGATTATCAGTCAATGGCTTGACCACCATAAGTTGTCTTCCCGTACGTGCAGATAACAAGTTAAACATTCTCAAGAGCAATTATTTAATGATGGACATGTGGTTAGAAGGAACATGAAACTATTGCATTCGGATTGAACAAAGGCACAAATGGTTTATTCATAAGTTGCACTGAGACTGAGGACGAGACTGGGATATCATGATGGTGGTATTGGACAGGATTGGTGAGTGGGGAGGACATGGGGATGTAAATCTGTGAAGGACAAAATGGATTATGGAGTTTGAGAACAGTCTGGTTCCTTCTCGCATATCATTGAGTAATTTATAAATAGTAGTTTGATAGTTATAATACATACGGAAAGGAATTTTTGTTTAGAACTGAAGGCATTGACTTGCACTTTCCATAATGAGCAGAAATTCACGTCAACCCAGTTTAGTAGACAAATATAATGACTTGAAAGCTGAAAGATATGTTGCTGGAAAAGCGCAGCAGTTCAGGCAGCATCCAAGGAGCAGGAGAATCGACTTTTCAGGCATAAGCCCTTCTTCAGGAATTTATGCCCGAAACGTCAATTGTCCTGCTCCTTGGATGCTGCCTGACCTGCTGCGCTTTTCCAGCAACACATTTTTCAGCTCTGATCTCCAGCATCTGCAGTCCTCACTTTCTCCTATAAAATATAATGACTTACCAGGAATACCAACTATAGCGAGGATGGGGTAGTAACCACCTTGAATAATCCAAAGGATGTCCTGGATCCGCCATGCTAATGATATCCAAGGCCGAGAAAGCCAGTAAAGACCCAAGGATAAGCTCGTGTCCATTGTTAGAACTTTCCAGTCTAATGTTCTCAGATTCTGATCTCTCCTCCCCATCTCTCTGTCTTTCGAGCTGCTGATCCCTGTTAGTGCTGTCAGTGATGCTCCTACTCATACTATGGGATAGCACATTGAACAGAGCCCATTTCACTTTCAACGATGGAAACTCTCCATTGTGATAATTAGGATCCACGGAGATTGACAATAATCACAGTCACTGAATAACTAGCTTCAGTTAACCCTTTTGAATTCAATATTGATTTTATTAAAATTCAAAAAAACGTTTAAAGCTACACATTTGGCATATAATGTACGTGGGGGGGGGGGGGGGCGCGGATGAACAGAGGGAAGAAATATTTGAGATGGTAGATTGATTGTATGTAATCATTCAGTCTGCCTTAGATATGTGAGTAATGTCAAAGGATTTTCAGAACATAAACAAGTATCTCCATTTATAAATCGAAACATATAGTCTGTAACTACTGCTTAGTGATTCTGATGTCAGTAAAATATGGAGACAAATTTTCTAGTCCATAATTTGACAGGAAAATGTGCATACAACAAGATGAGGATAACAGACAAACGGCATGGATATGTTTACAGAGAATATGATGTGACACACAATTCAGATAGTTATTCGAGGATCAGAGAGGGCAGGTAAGGGTCCTGCTGTTCATGTTATCGATGTCAATCAACTGTGATTAAGTAAATTTCACTGGATTTCGATTGCAGTGTGATTATGTTAATGGGGACATGGCTGCTGAGACTGGAGGGAGGGAATATGATATTTTCCATCCATCAGTATTGGAATTGTATTCTTCATAAATCATATGCAGATCTAATTCTGGCATACAACTCCAATGAGGAATGAGGAGACCCAATATTAACCATATAACCAGAAGACATTGGAGCAGAAATTTGGCCATCAGGCCCATTGCGCCTGCTCCACCATTCAATGATGGCTGTTAAGATTCTCCACCACATTCTCCCGCTTTCTACCTGTAACCCTTGATCCCCTTTACAATTAAGAACCTATCTGTCTCACTCGTAAATATACTCAATGACCTGGCTTCGACAGCGTTCTGTGGCGGTGAATTCCATAGATTCACCACTCTCTGGCTGAAATGGTTCGTCCGTATCTCTGTTCTGAAAGGTCTTCACTTTACTCTTTCCCATCGGGGCATAGGCTCTCCTACCATTGGAAATATCGTACCAAACTCCACTCTGTCCAGGACATTCAGTGTCCTGTAAGTTTCGAGCAGACCTCCTAACATCTTCTGAACTCTACCATATATGGCCCTAGAGTCATCAGACGTTCTTCATATGTTAAGCTTTTCATTCCTGGGACCATCCTCGTGAATCTCCGTGGAAAACGCTCCAGGGCCAGTTCATCCTTCCTGAGATATGGGACACAAAACTGTGCACAATAATCCAAATGTGGCCTGACCAAAACCTTATACAGCCTCAGAAGTACATCCCTGCTTTTATATTCAAGCCCTCTTGGAATAAATGCCATCATTGTATTTGCCTTCCTAACTATTGACAACCTGCAATATTACCTATCGAGACTCCTGGACTGGAACTCCCTCGGCTTTTTGCACTTTTGACTTCTGAACCTGCTCGCTATTTAGAAAATAGTCCATGTCTGTATTCTTCCTGGCAAAGCGCATGATGTCACTCTTGCCCATGTTATACTCCATCTGCCACAACTTTGCTGAACTCCCCGAACCTGTACAAATCCTTCAGTAGGAGAAAGTGAAGACAGCAGATGCTGGAGATCAGAGTCAAAAAGTGTGATGCTAGAAAAGAACAGCCAGTCAGGCGGCATCCGAGGACCCGGAGATTCGATGTTTCAGGCATAAAGTCTTCATCAGGAATGAGGGGGTTGGGCGGAAGGGGGCTGAGAGACAAATGGGAGAGGCTGGAGCTGGGAGGAAGGTAGCTTGGACAGCGATAGTTAGATGAAGCTGAGTGGTGATAGCGAAAGGTCAGAGTGGAAGGTGGAGTGGATACATGGGAAGGAAGATGGACAGGTTGGACAGTTCAAGAGGGCGGTACTGAACTAGAGGGTTAGATCTGGGATAAGATGGTGGGAGGGGAGATGAGGAAATTGGCGAAATTGCCTTTGATACCGTGTGGTTGGAGGGTCCCTCGGTGGAAGATGATGCATTCTTTCTCCAGACGACTGCTGGCTAGAAATTGGCCATGGAGAAGGCCAAAAACATGCATATCCTTGTTGTAGTGGGAGGGAGAGATGAAGTATTCAAGGATAGTGAAATGGGGTTTTTGGGTGTGTGTGTCCGAGTGTGTTACCCGAACCATTCAGCAAATTGATGTCCTATCTCCCCAATGGAGAGGAGATCCGGTGCAATGGACAGAGTAGATGTGGTGTTTGGATGCAAAGGATGTTCTTTGCCTGATGTGGAAGGATCCTTTGGGCGTTGGATGGAGGTGAGGAGGGAGTGATGACATAGGTTTCATACCTCTTGTAGTGGCAAAGAAGGTGTCAGGAGTGGAAGGTGGCTGGGTGGTGTTGATGGTGCATGAACCTCACGAGGGAGATGTGAAGAGAATGGTCTCTGTTGATATGGGTGGGGAGGGAATTATACCTCTGGTGGTGGTGTCTGACTGTTGGTGGCGGAAATGGCGGAGGATGATGCGTTGTATCCTGTCGTTGGTGGGATGGAAGGCGAGCACCAGAGGGGTTCTCTCCTTGTTGTAGTTGGAAAGGTGGAGATCAAGGACGGAGGTGCGGGAAGTTGAGGAGATGCGCTAGAGCATCCTCCTGTAGCCGAACCACCTCTTTAGTGCTACCTGTCCCTCTATCTATCTTTGCACTGTTTGAAAACCTAGCCAGAATCCTCTCAGTTCCTTCATGCAAATCATTAATGCATAAAGGGAAAGGTTGTGGTCCCAACATTGAGTCTTGTGGAACACCACTTGTCCCTGGCTGCCATCCTGAGAAGGACTCTTTAATCCCAACTCCCTGCTTTCTGTCAGACAGCCATGCTACTATCCATGTTCGTACATTGCTTCGAACACCATGGGCCCTTATCTTTCTCAATAGCCTACTGTGTGGCACCTTATCAAAAGATTCTTGCGGAGCAAGCGGATAACATCTATTGTTCTTCTTGGTCTAATCTGCTTGTTACTCTCTCAATGAATTCTAACAGGTTTGTCTGGCCTGACCTCCTCTTGATGAAACCATGTTGACTCTGTTCTACTTTACCAAAGACCTCCAAGTATTCAGAAATCCCATCCTTCACGATGGATTCCAGCTTGTTACCCACAACTAAGGTAAGGCTAATCAGTCTGTAATTTTCCATTTTTTCCCTTATTAAACGGGGTGTGACATTAGCAATTTCCAGCCTCTTGGCCCTTTCCTGATTTTAGTCATTCCTGAAAGATTACTACTTATACTTGCACTACCTCTTCAGCTATCTCCCTTCCAAAGCTGGGGTGTAGTCCACCTGGTCCAGGTGATTTATCCAAATTCAGGCCATTCAGTTTTCTAACATGTTATTCTTGATGATGGCCACCATACTCAGCTCTGCCCTCTCACTCTCTTCAACTTCTGTGAAATTATTCATGTCTTCCACCATGAAGACTGATGCCAAGTTGCTCATTCATTTCTTTGTTTCCCACTACTATGTCTCCAGCATCATTTTCCAGTGTCCAATATTACATTTACCTCTCTTTTGCACTTTATATATCTCAAGAACCTCTTACAGTCTCCTCTATATTGCTGGTTCACTTACCCCTATATTTAAACTTCTCCCTCCTTATTTTTTTGTCCTCTGTTGGTCTTTATAAGTTTTGCAATTCTCTCGTTTCCCACCGCCCTTCACCACATTGTATGCTAACACTTTTGCTTGTATGCAATCCCTGACTTCCCTCGTCAGCCCTGGTTGCCTTATCCTCCCTGTATCATGCCTCTATTCCTCAGCATGAATCTCTGCAGTGTCTCCTGAATTAATCTTGGAATCCCCTGCCATTGCTGTCCCACTGTCTTTCCTGCTATACCCCTCTCCACATATCAGAGATTGCTGCAAGTTCAGGTCCATCCTGTCCTTCTTGTTTAGGTCCTACCGACTCGGGAATCCCAATTATCCACATATCAGAAGTGCTGCCTGCCCTGCCAGCTGTTTGGCCATGTATTTAACTTTGCTACCTTCCTAGTCCTAACCTCACTCGCATATTCTGGTGTCTCCAACATTCAAATATCCTTTCAACAGAACTCTCGCAAGGCCTTTTATTTAAAGTGGATAGACTTGATAATAAAAACTCAAGTGTGACCTCAGGAAAGTGGAGTTCACTGAATTAGTCCAATGCCCAGAGGATCTGATATCTATCCCCGCCACTAAACCTGTTTGATAAGGTATACATATGGATTGGTGGTGATGGAAGAGCACCACTGAACTGCTGTACTCTTCCAGCATCACTAATCCAGAATATGGTTTCCAGCATCTGCAGTCATTGTTTTTACAAAGGTATACATATGAACCATATAATTGCAGAAGGAGGAGGATAAACAGAAAACTAGAAAATGTCAGAGCAGATGGATGTCATGCAGCTTGTTTACTCTGCTTTGCTATTCAATTGGACTTTAGTTATTCTGTTCCTTTCAATGGCAGGATCTTTATGCAGCATCACCAGTGGGTCAGAAAGTGCCCAGTGTCGTTGTGTGCACAATCCTGCGAAGGGAGTGTTCAGTGCCAGGCAATGGGGTGTGGGGAGTCCCAGGGGTGGCACAAGAAAAGGCTGCATGTAGTGACGATGGATTGACAGACTGAAAGGGATGGAATGGGTATCCAGGGACACTGCACACACGGAAGGGGCCGGGCAAGATTCCTAAACAACCAGGGAACCCGCGATGCACGGCTGCTTTTACAAAATCCTGTCACGTTTGCTAGATTTCTCTGTCGAACCAAAGCAAAAATACTGTAGATGGCAGAAATCCAAAGCAAACACAGAGACATACTGTGGAGAGACGAAAGAGTTAATGTTCCCAATGCAGACACGGGAAGAATTTACAAAGTCCACATAGACAGGATCCAGAGATTGGAATTGAACCCGAGTCCCTCGCACTTTGAAGCAGCAGTGTTGTGTCACCGTGCCGCCCAATGATGGATAATCAGAGTTAGAGACATAGCTACTGTTCTCTGTGATTGGGATTGAGAGTCCTGAATGATGTGTTGCCTACCTGGTACTTGGGTTTGGGATACATCATCTGGGCTGCAGAAGAACCTGGATTGGGCGGGGAATGATCCAGTGGTCAGGATCCATGTAGGTACCAACGATTGGACAAACAAATGACAGTGAAAAGAGCAACGGGTAATACAGGACTAAACTATCATATCGAAATGCATGCAGCATAAGGAATAAGGTAAACACGCTTTTGACTCATTCACAAATTGGCAGGCACGACATGGGCATTACAGTGATATCACTGCAAGAGGATCAGGATTCGGAGCGGAATATTCAAGGATATTCATCCTGTCGAAAAGAGAGGCATGTGGGCAGAGTAATAGAGTTGTTTCATTATTAAGAATGGAATTGAATCATTAATCAATAATAAGAAATGAAGTAAGGTCAGATCATGTAGAATCTGTGTTGGTAGAATTGAGGAATCAAAAAGGTGAAAAAAATGCAGTTAGCGTTATGTACAGGAAGCTGGGGTGCAAGATACACCAGGAGCTAGAAAGTTCTGTAGGAAAGACAAAGTTACAGTGATCCTGTGGGATTTCATTATACAGGTGAACTGGGAATTCAGGTTGGTAGTGGTTCGCAAGGAAAGGAATTTGTGGAATGTCTATGAGATGGCTTCTTGGAGCAGCTTGTACAGGCAAACTAGATGAAGGAGCTTAAGGTTAAGGAATTCTTAGCAGGCAGTGATCATAATATGATTGAACTTATACTGCAGATTCAGATGGTGAAGGTAGAATCAGTAGTAATGGTATTACAGCTGAATAAAGGCAATTACAGGGACATGAGGGAGGAGCTGGGTAGAATTGGCTGGGAGACGGGCCCAGCAGGAAAGACAGTGCAACAGCAATGGCAGGAGATTTTTGGAGTAATTCAGGGCACAGCAGAGATTTATCCTGAGGAAAGAAGAAGCTTATATAGGGAGGATGGGGCAACCATAGCTGACTAGGGAACTCAGGTATAGCATAAATGCAAAAGAGAAAGGATATAATGTGGCAAAGTGCAGTGTGAAACCTGAGGATTGGGAAGCTTACAAAGACAAAACAGAGGACAAATAAAATAAAATAAGGAGGGAGATTATTAAATAAGGGGGTAAGCGAGCTCGTAAGATAAAGAAAGACTGTAACAGTTTGTTTCGATATATAAAGTTCAAAAGAGCGGCAAAAGTGAACATTGGATTGCTGGAAAATGATACTGGGGAGATAGTAGTAGGGAACGAGAAATGGCCAAGGAACTGAATAATTACTTTGCATCAGCCTTGATTGTGGAAGGCACGAGTAATACATTAAACATTCAAGAGATTGAGGAGCCAGAGCTGAGTATGATGGCCACTACCATGGAGAACATGCTAGAAGAAAATGTAATGGTCCTAAGGTAGTTAAATAACCTTGACCAGATGGACTACATCCCAGTATTATAAGGGAGATAGCTGAAGAAGGAGTGGAGGCGATCGTGGTGATCTTTCAGGAATCACGAGAGTAAGGAACGATCCCAGAGCACTGGGAACCCACTAGCGTGACACCCCATTTTAAAAAGAGAATAAAGAAAAAGACAAGAAAAACCGACCATGAATAGTTTAACCTCGGTCGTGGGTAAGATCCCGGAATTCATTGTGAAGGATAAGATTTCTGAATACTTGAAAGTGATTGTTAAAATAGGGCAAAGTTGGCATGATTTCGTCAAGGGAAGTTAATGCCTGACAAATCTGTTGGAATGCTTTGAAGATGAATGAGCAGGCTCGACCAAGCACAGCCAATGGATGTTATCCACCTGGACTTGAAGAAGGCCTTTGACAAGGTATCACACAGGAGATTACTGGTTTTGATAACGGTCCGTGGTGTTAGAGCAAGGGTAGTGGTATGAATAGAAGCTTGTCTGTCTGGTAGAAAGAAGAGAGTGGGGATAAGTGAGTACTTTTTGAGTGCGAGCAGCAGCTAAGGTAAGACTGTTTGTTTTAAAAGTACTTACCGGAAGCGGGCAGCGGTGTTTTCTTTCACTCTCTCTTCACAGAAAGAGCGGGAGAAGCAGGGGGAAGTGACGACGACCAGAGAGGCAGCCGAGACCCGGAAGCAGGTAGAGCGTCAGCTTACCTGGGTAGGTTTGTTTCCCCTTTAAAAGCGCGCAGCCAGTGCAGGGACCCCCTGCGGCCGTTCCCCTCAAGAACAAGTATACCGTTTTGGATACTTGTGGGGGGGACGACTTACCAGGGGTAATTGACGGGGCTCAGGCCTCTGGCACGGAGCCTGTCCCCACTACTCAAAAGGGAATGGTGGAGAAGAGCAGAGCAATAATAATTGGGGACTCGATAGTTCGGGGCACAGATAGGCGGTTTTGTGGGAACGAGAGAGACTCACGTTTGGTATGTTGCCTCCCAGGTGCAAGGGCACGTGATGTCTCTGATCGTGTTTTCCGGGTCCATAAGGGGGAGGGGGAGCAGCCTGAAGTCGTGGTCCATATTGGCACCAACGACATAGGTAGGAGGAGTGCTGAGGATGTTAGACAGGCTTTTAGGGAGCTAGCTTGGAAGCTCAGAGTTGGAACGAACAGAGTTGTTGTCTCTGGTTTGTTACCCATACCAAGTGATAGAGAGTCGAGGAATAGGGAGAGAGAACAGTTAAATGCGTGGCGACAGGGATGGTGCAGGAGGGAGGGATTTCGGTACTTGGATAACTGGGGTTCTTTCTGGGGAAGGTGGGACCTCTATAAACAGGATGGTCTGCACCTGAACCTGAGGGGCACCAGTATCCTTGGGAGGAGGTTTGCCAATGCTCTTGGGGGGGGGGGGGGGGTTTAAACTAACTCTGCAGGGGCATGGGAACCCAGACTGTAGCTTTAGGGTGCAGGATCTGGAGTGTAGGGAGGTTAGGAATATGGCATCAATCTTAAAGGAGGGTGCCTGTAAACAGAAGAGTGGCTTGAAGTGTGTATACTTTAATGCCAGAAGTATACGAAATAATGTAGATGAACTTGCAGCGTGGGTTGGTACCTGGGACTTCGATGTTGTGGCTATTATGGAGACATGGCTAGATCAGGGACAGGATTGGCTGTTGCAGGTTCCAGGGTTTAAATGTTTTAGTAGGGTCAGAGGTGGGGGTAAAAGAGGGGGGGGGTGTGGCTTTGCTTGTCAAAGATAGTATTACAGTGGTGGAAAGGAAGATGGACGAAGATTTGCCATCTGAGGTAGTTTGGGTTGAGGTTAGGAATAGGAGAGGTGAGGTCACCCTGTTAGGAGTCTTTTACAGGCCTCCTAATAGTCCTAGAATCGTCGAAGGAAGGATTGCGAAGATGATTCAGGAGAAGAGTGACAGTAATAGGGTGGTTGTTATGGGGGACTTTAACTTTCCTGATATTGATTGGGAAAGCTATAGCTCAAGTTCGTTAGATGGGTCAGTGTTTGTCCAATGTGTGCTGGAGAGTTTCCTGACACAATATGTAGAGAAGCCAACAAGAGGTGAGGCCATAATGGATTTGGTTCTGGGTAACGAACCAGGCCAGGTATTAGAACTAGAGGTAGGTGAGCACTTTGGGGACAGTGACGACAATTCGGTGATTTTTACTCTAGTGATGGAGAGGGATAAGTGTGTACTACAGGGCAAGAGTTATAGCTGGGGGCAGGGAAATTATGATGCGGTGAGGCATGACTTAGGATGTGTGGATTGGAAAATTAGATTCCAAGGCAAGAGCGTAATTGATATGTGGAACTTGTTCAAGGAGCAACAATTGAGTGTCCTTGATAAGTACGTACTTATCAGGCAGGAAGGAAAGGGTCGTGTGAGGGAGCCGTGGTTTAGTAAGGAATTGGAATCCCTTGTTAAATGGAAGAGGGCGGCCTTTGTAAAAATGAGGCATGAAGGTTCAATAGGGGCGATTGAGAGTTATAAGGTAGCCCGCAAGGACCTGAAGAGAGAGCTAAGAGCAGCAAGGAGGGGACATGAAAGGTCCTTAGTTGGTAGGATTAGGGAAAACCCTAAGGCTTTCTATAGGTATGTTAGGAATAAAAGAATGACTAGTGTAGGAATAGGTCCAATCAAGGATAGTAATGGGAAGTTGCGTGTGGAAGCTGAAGAGATTGGGGAGGCACTGAATGAATACTTTTCGTCAGTATTCACTCAGGAACAGGACATTGTTGTCGATATGAATACTGAGGCACGAATAAGTAGAATGGATGGCTTTGAGATATGTAGAGAAGAGGTGTTGGAAATTCTGGCAAGGGTGAAAATAGATAAGTCCCCTGGGCCTGATGGCATTTATCCTAGGATTCTCTGGGAAGCAAGGGAGCAGATTGCAGAGCCATTGGCCTTGATTTTTGTGTCCTCTTTGTCTACAGGAATAGTGCCGGAGGACTGGAGGCTAGCAAACGTGGTTCCCTTGTTCAAGAAGGGGAGTAGGGATAATCCTAGTAACTATAGGCCAGTGAGTCTCACTTCTGTTGTGGGCAAAGTCTTAGAGAGAATTGTAAGGGATAGGATTTATGAACATCTGGATAAGAATAATGTGATCAAGGATAGTCAGCATGGTTTTGTGAAGGGCAGGTCGTGCCTCACAAACCTTATTGAATTCTTTGAGAAGTTGACTAAGGAGGTAGATGAGGGGAAAGCGGTAGATGTGGTATATATGGATTTTAGTCAGGCGTTTGATATGGTCCCCCATGGTAGGCTACTGCAGAAAATACAGAGATATGGCATTGAGGGTGAGTTGCAGGTTTGGATTAGGAATTGGCTGGCTGGAAGAAGACAGAGGGTAGTTGTTGATGGCAAAGAGGGTAGTAGTTCATCCTGGAGTGCCCTCACTAGCGGTATTCTGCAAGGATCTTTTTTGGGACCATTGCTGTTTGCCATTTTTATAAATGACCTAGAGGAAGGGTTAGAAGGTGGGTGAGCAAGTTTGCGGATGATACGAAAGTCGGAGGAAGGATGTGGCAGGTTACAGCGGGATATAGAGAAGCTGCAGAGCTGGGCAGAAAGGTGGCAAATGGAGTTCAATGTAGCTAAGTGTGAGGTGATTCACTTTGGTAAGAGTAACAAAAAGATGGGGTTATGGGCTAATGGTCGGATACTTGGTAGTGTGGAAGAGCAGAGGGATCTTGGTGTCCATGTACACAGATCTCTGAAAGTTGCCACCCAGGTAAATAGTGCGATGAAGAAGGCATATGGCGTACTGGCTTTTATTGGTAGAGGAATTGAGTTCCGGAGTCCTGACGTCATGCTGCAGTTGTATAAGACTCTGGTGCGGCCACATCTGGAATATTGTGTGCAGTTTTGGTCGCCATACTTTCGGAAGGATGTGGAGGCACTGGAACGGGTGCAGAGGAGGTTTACCAGGATGTTGCCTGGTATGGTAGGAAGATCCTATGAGGAAAGTCTGAGGCACTTGGGGTTGTTTTCATTGGAGAAAAGAAGGTTTAGGGGTGACTTGATAGAGGTGTACAAGATGATTAGGGGTTTAGATAGGGTTGACAGTGAGAAACTTTTTCCACGTATGGAGTCAGCTATTACATCGGGGCAGAGCTTTAAATTAAGGGGGGTAGATATAGGACTGATGTTAGGGGTAGGTTCTTCACTCAGCGAGTCGTAAGTTCATGGAATGCCCTGCCAGTAGCAGTGGTGGACTCTCCCTCTTTATGGGTATTTAATCGGGCATTGGATAGGTATATGGAGGATAGTGGGTTAGTGTAGGTTAGGTGGGCTTTGATCGGCACAACATCGAGGGCCGAAGGGCCTGTACTGCGCTGTATTCTTCTATGTTCTATGTTCTATGTTCTCAGGATGGCAGCCGGTGACAAATGGTGATTCAAAATGCTCAGTCTTGGAATTATATCTTTTTACTTGTTACATTAACAATCTAGATGAGGGAATTGAGTGCAATCTGGCTTGGTTTGCAGACGATACAAAGATAGGCAGATGGCCAGGTCGTATTGAGTAGGCAGAGAGGCTGAACAAGGATTTGGACAGGTAAAGAGATCGGCAGATGCATTCCAATGTTGGAAAGTGTGAGGTCATGCACTTTGCACCGAAGAATAGAGGCATGGTCTATTTTTTAAATGGCGAGGAAATTCAGAAATCTGAAGTGCAAAGTGACTGGCGAGTTCTAGTGCAGTGTTCTTTCAAGGTAAGCTTGCAGGTTGAGGCAGTAGTTAGGAGGGCAATTGTAATTAGGATTGGGACCATTTACTACGAGAAGAATTGAATATAAGAACATGATATATATGGCTCTTATCAGACACATTTGGAGTATTGTGCTCACTTTTGAGCTCCATATGTCAGGAAAGATGTACTGGTCCTGGGGCTTATTCAGAAGACTTTCATGAGAATGGTGATCGGAATGAAAAGCTTATTGTATTTAGAAATGTTTGAGGACTCTGTGTCTATAGTCGATAAAGTTTAAAAGGATAAGAGGGAATAAAATTGAATATACAGAATACTGAATGACCTGGAGCGAGTGGATGTTGATAAGATGTTTCCATTGGACTAGGATCCAAGGGCACAAAGGAACACGTTTTAGAACTGTGATATGGAGAAAGCTATTTAACCATAAAATGGTGCATGTTTGACATTTAATGCCACAGAAGGCCGTGGGTTCAGGTCATTGAGTATATTTGAGACGGAGGGAGATAGATTTTGATTATCCAGGGGATCGAGGGTTACGGGGAGAAGGTCGGGGAATGGGTTTGAGAAACCTTTCAGCAATGATTGAATGATGAAGCAGACTCGATGGGCTAACTGTCCTAATGTATGCTCCAATGTCTTATAGTCTTCTGGTCTAAAACGTAAGGAAGTACCTTGCAACTCTGAGAAGATAGATTCATGTTCTTCATGAATGTCAGAAGCTGTTGGGAATAGTTAACTGTTTTAGAATGAATGTACTGTGGCTGCTGTCGGGGTGGTGGATAATATGACATTCAGTGCAGGATCACACACCAACTGCCTTGTATTAATGTGCTGAGAGCGTGTTTGGCGGCACGGTGGCACAGTGGTTAGCACTGCTGCCTCACAGCGCCAGAGACCGGGTTCAGTTCCCGCCTCAGGCGACTGACTGGAGTTTGCACGTTCTCCCCGTGTGTGCTTGGGTTTCCTCTGGGTGCTCCGGTTTCCTCCCACAGGCCAAAGATGTGCAGGTCAGGTGAATTGGCCATGCTCACTTGCCCGTAGTGTTAGGTAAGGGGTAAATGTAGGGGTATGGGTGGGTTGCGCTTCGGCAGGGCGATGTGGACTTGTTGGGCCGAAGGGCCTGTTTTCACATTGTAAGCAATCTAATCTAAAACTTGGACCTCTCTGTTTCTCATAATGGGGAGTAGGGGTTGGGGTGGGTGGGCGTAACATCATCCCAGGCATTTCAACTATCCTGAGTGAATCAGCAGTCATCAATGTATCACCTTCTCATTGTATGTTTCGAATATAAGGAGTGATTGTCCATCTCTCTTAGGGTTCAATACAATCATCTCTTATTCCCTGACAGCGCTACAGATCAACCTTCGCTCACTCCTCAATGTGCCATCATCGCAGGGATTAATCTGGTCGAACTTCTCTTCACTCTCTCTGTGGTATGAAGATCACTCCATTTCAAAGTTAGAAAATCTGACCACAATACCTTCAGCTAGTAGGAGCCAAGGGGGATTAGTGAGTAGTATGAGCTCTCCCTGTGGGGAAGGGGGTACAATCTCTTCTTATTTGTGTTATATGATGGTTCATTGCACAAGGAGTTATTAAGAGTTTTGAGTTGGTTGTTTTTGCAGTTGTATTTTCAAGTTTAATCGAACTGTTTACCACGTTTGCTCGATGCACAATAAAAGGGGTCCTTCCTCACAAGGGGGCACAGGCTGTTTCGGATGGTTATGGCTTATCGCTCGTTTAAATGGTGCACCTGGAACATTAAACGGGTGTCATTCACCAATTGATGCTTTCAGGCCTTAGAAAGGAAAGGGTCGATGTAGCCTTGGTGTCACAAAAAAAGATATCTAACCGATAAGGAACATTTAAAGTTACAGAAGAGAGTGTTTTGCTTGGTGTTATTATCATTCTTTAATTCGAAATGTATAGGAGTAGCTTTTCTCATTCAGAAGAACCTTCCATTTCAGTTGTTTGACTAAATTAAGGACGAATGTCAGCTGGTTCTGGTCCTTAAAGCTTAATACATAGAGAGGAACATGAGATCGATTCAACGTGTCATAGAGATGCATAACATGGAAACTGACCCTTCGGTCCAAAAAGTCCAGGCTGACCAGATATCCCAATCCAATCTAGTCCCGCCTGCCAGCACCCGGCCCATATCCCTCCATACCCTTCCTATTCATATATCCATCCAAATGCCTCCTAAATGTTGCAATTGTACCAGCCTCCACTACTTCATCAAGCAGCTCATTCCATCCACGTACCACCCTATACGTGAAAAATTACCCCTCAGATCTCTTTTAAATCTTTCCCCTCTCACCCTAAACCTATGCCCTCGAATTCCGGACTCCCTGACGCCATCAATAAGACTTTGCCGATTTACCCTATCCATGACCTCATACTTTTGTAAACCTCTATAAGGTCACCAGTCAGCCTCCAATACTCCAGAGTGAACAGCCCCAGCCTCTTCAGCCTCTCCCTACCGCTCAAATCTTCCAACCCTGGCAGCATCCTTGTAAATCTTTTCTGAACCCTTTCAAGTTTCACAACATCTTTCCGTTAGGAAGGAGACCAGAATTGCACCAAATATTCGAATAGTGGCCTATCCAATGTCTTGCACAGCCGCAACATGACCTCCCAACTCCTGCACTGACCAAGAAAGGGAAGCATATCAAATGCCTTCTTCACTACCCTGTCTACATGCGACTCCACTTACAAGGACCTGTGAACCTGCACCCCAAGGTCTCTTTGTTCAACAACTCTCTCCAGGACAATTAAGTGTATAAGTCCTGTTCAGATTTGCTTTCCCAAAATGCAGCATCTCGCATTTGTCTGAATAAAGCTCCATCTTCCACTTCTCAGCCAAATGGCCCATCTGGTCAAGATCCTGTTGTAATCTGAGGAAACCCTCTTCGCTGCCAACTACACCTGCAATTTTGGTGTCATCTGCAAACTTACTAACTGTACCTCATATGCTCGCATCCAAATCATTTATGCAAATGACAAAAAGTAGGGGACGCAGCACCGATCCTTGTGGTACTCCACTGGTCACGGGCCTCCAGTCTGAAAAAAACCCTCCTCCACCACCCTCTGTCTTCTTCCTTGCAGCCAGTTCTGTATCCAAATGGCTAGTTCCCCCTGTATTCCATGAGATTTAACCTTGCTAATCAGTCTCCCATGGGGAACCTTGTCGAACACCTTATTGAAGTCGACATATATCACATCCACAGCTCTGCCCTCATCAATTCTCTTTGTTACTTCTTCAAAAAATCTCAATCAAGTTGATGAGACATGATTTCCCACGCACAAAGCCATGTTGACTATCCCGAATCAGTCCTCATCTTTCTAAATACATGGACATCCTGACCTCAGGATTCTCTTCAACACCTTTTTCACCATCGACATCTGGCTCAGCGGTCTATAGTTCCCTGGTTTGTCCTTACCCCACTTTTTAAACAGTGGCAGCACATTTGCCAACTTCCAGTCTTCCACCACCTTACCGGTGACTATCGATGATACAACTACCTCAGCAAGGGGCCCAGCAATCACTTCTCTAGCTTCCCACAGAGTTCTCTGGTACACCTGATCAGGTGCTTGGAATTTATTCCCTTTACCCGTTTCAAGACATCCAGCACTTCCTCCTCTGTAATCTGGACATTTTGCAAGATGTCACCATCTATTTCCCTACAGTCTATATCTTCCATATCATTTTCCACAGTAAATACTGATGCAAAATATTCATTTAGTATCTCCCCCATTTTCTGCAGCTCCACGCAAATGCCGCCTTACTGATCTTTGAGGGGCCCAATTCGTTCCCTAGTTACTTTTTTGTCCTTAACATATTTGTAAATAAAAAACCCTTTGCATTATCCTTAATACTATTTTCCAGACCTATCTCATGTCCCCGTTTTGCCCTCTTGATTTCCCTCTTAAGTATACTCCTACTTCCTTTATACTCTTCTATGGATTCATTTGATCTATCCTATCTATACCTGACATACGCTTCCTTCTTTTTCTTAACCAAACCCTCAATTTCTTTCGTCACCCAGCATTCTGTATACCGACCAGTCATTGCTTTCACCCTGACAGGAATATCATTTTGCTCGATTCTTGTTATCTCATTTCTGAAGTCTTCCCATGTTCCAGCTGTCTCTTTACCTGCGAGCATCTGCCCCCCCCCCCCTGCCCCCCGGCACCTCAGCTTTCGAAGGGCCTTGCCTAATACCGTCAAAATTGGCCTTTCTCCAATTTAAAGCTTCAACTTTTAGATCTTGTGTATTCTTTTCTTTCACGATTTTAAAACGAATATAATTATGGTCGCTGGCCCCAAAGTGCTCCCCCACTGACACCTCAGTCATCTGCCCTGCCTTATTTCCCAAGAGCAGGTCAAGTTTGCACCTTCTGTAGTAGGTGCATTCACATATTAAATCTGAAAATTGTCTTGTACGCACTTAAGAAATTCCTTTCCTTTTAAACCTTTAACACTATGGCAGTGCCAGTCGATGTTTGGAAAGTTACAAAATCCCCTACTATAACGATCCTATTATTCTTCCAGTTAGCAGAGCTTTCCTTAAATGTTTGTTTCTCAATTACCCTCTGACTATTGGGGGATCTATGATACAATCCCAATAAGGCTATCATCTCTTCCTTATTTCTCAGTTCGACCCAAATAACTTCCCTGGCTGGATTTCTGGGAATATCCTCCCTCAGCACAGCTGTAATGCAATCCCTTATCAAAAATGCCACTCCTCTCCTCTCTTGCCTCCCTTTCTATCCTTCCTGTAGCATTGTATCCTGGAACATTAAGCTGCCAGCACTATCCATCACTGAGCCATATTTCTGTGATTGCTATGAAATCCCAGTCCCATGTTCCTAACCATGCCCTGAGATTATCTGCATTTCCTGTTAGGCCCCTTGCTTGAATAAATGCAGTTTAATTTATTAGTCCTACATTATCCCTGCATGCCCTGATTGTTTTACGCACTTCTGTTCTCAACTGTACCAGTCTCAGATTGATCTTTTTCCTCACTAGCTCCCTGGATCAACCCCCAACCGTCACCTTACTAGTTTAAATCCTCACGAGAAGTTCTAGCAAATTTCCCTGCCAGTATCGTAGTCCCCTTCCAATTTAGGTGCAATCCGTCCTTCTCGTACAGGTTAGTCCTACCCAAAAGAGATTCCAATGATCCAAAAATGTGAATCCTTCTCCCATACACCAGCTCCTCAGCCATGCATTCATCTGCTCTATCCTCCTATGCCTACACTCACTAGTTAGTAGCACTGAGAGAAATCCAGATATTACTACCCTTGAGGACCTCCTCTTTAAATTTATGCCTTACTCTCTGTAATCTCCCTTCAGAATCTCAACCTTTTCCCTTCCTATATCGTTGGTTCCAATGTGGACAATGACCTCTTGCTGGTCCCTTTCCCCCATGAGTACATTCTGCACCCTCTCTGAGACAAACTTGATTCTGAAACAGGGAAACAACATTCCATTCTGCTTTTTCTCTTCTGGCCAGAGAAACGTTTGTTTGCACCTTGGACTACAGCATCCCCTAACTCAATTGATCTCTTGGAAGCCGACGTACCCCGCGTTAGAACATAGAACATAGAACATAGAACAATACAGCACAGAACAGGCCCTTCGGCCCACGATGTTGTGCCGAACTTCTATCCTAGATTAAGCACCCATCCATGTACCTATCCAAATGCCGCTTAAAGGTCGCCAATGAATCTGACTCTACCACTCCCTCGGGCAGCGCATTCCATGCCCCCACCACTCTCTGGGTAAAGAACCCACCCCTGACATCTCCCCTATACCTTCCACGCTTCACCTTAAATTTATGTCCCCTTGTAACACTCTGTTGTACCCGGGGAAAAAGTTTCTGACTGTCTACTCTATGTATTCCTCTGATCATCTTATAAACCTCTATCAAGTCACCCCTCATCCTTCGCCGTTCCAACGAGAAAAGGCCGAGAACTCTCAACCTATCCTCGTACGACCTACTCTCCATTCCAGGCAACATCCTGGTAAATCTTCACTGCACCCTCTCCAAAGCTTCCACATCTTTCCTAAAGTGAGGCGACCAGAACTGCACACAGTACTCCAAATGTGGCCTAACCAAAGTCCTGTACAGCTGCAACATCACCTCACGACTCTTGAATTCAATCCCTCTGCTAATGAACGATAATACTCCATAGGCCTTCTTACAAACTCTATCCACCTGAGTGGCAACCTTCAAAGATCTATGTACATAGACCCCAAGATCCCTCTGTTCCTCCACCTGACCAAGAACCCTACCATTAACCCTGTATTCCGCATTCTTATTTGTTCTTCCAAAATGGACAACCTCACACTTGGCAGGGTTGAACTCCATCTGCCACTCCTCAGCCCAGCTCTGCATCCTATCTAAGTCCCTCTGCAGCCGACAACAGCCCTCCTCACTGTCCACAACTCCACCTATCTTTGTATCATCTGCAAATTTACTGACCCACTCTTCGACTCCCTCCTCTAAGTCATTAATAAAAATTACAAACAGCAGAGGACCCAGAACTGATCCCTGCGGAACTCCACTTGTAACTGGACTCCATGCTGAATATTTACCATCTACCACCACTCTCTGACTTCTACCGGTTAGCCAGTTTTCTATCCAATTGGCCAAATTTCCCTCTATCCCATGCCTCCTGACTTTCCGCATAAGCCTACCATGGGGAACCTTATCAAATACCTTACTAAAATCCATGTACACTACATCCACTGCTCTACCCTCATCCACATGCTTGGTCACCTCCTCGAAGAATTCAATAAGACTTGTAAGGCAAGACCTACCCT
Organism: Chiloscyllium punctatum; assembly: GCF_047496795.1. NCBI lineage: Eukaryota > Metazoa > Chordata > Chondrichthyes > Orectolobiformes > Hemiscylliidae > Chiloscyllium > Chiloscyllium punctatum. Next base: position 87,143,208 of record NC_092750.1, read on the forward strand.
TCACAAATCCGTGCTGGCTGTCCCTAATCAAGCAGTGTCTTTCCAGATACTCGTAAATCCTATCCCTCAGTACCCTTTCCATTACTTTGCCTGCCACAGAAGTAAGACTAACTGGCCTGTAATTCCCGGGGTTATCCCTATTCCCTTTTTTGAACAGGGGCACAACATTCGCTACTCTCCAGTCCCCTGGTACCACCCCAGTTGCCAGTGAAGACGAGAAGATCATTGCCAACGGTACTGCAATTTCCTCTCTTGCTTCCCACATAATCCTAGGATATATCCCGTCAGGCCCGGGGGACTTGTCTATCCTCAAGTTGTTCAAAATGTCCAACACATTAGATCCAGTCTCAGTACCAGAAACTTGGCTGTTCGGGCTACGTTCCCCTGAGAATCCATCACCCCCTACATTTTCCAAAACAGCATACCTGTTTGAAATGGGTATATCCACAATCGACTCCTGCCTTAGGTGCCTATCGCTCTTACACTTCCTGGAGTTAACATGTCTTTGTGACTGTACCTGAGACTTTTCCCCCTTCCTGTAACTGCCATCCATCACATACTGTTGCTGTTGCAAATTTCTTATCGCTTCTATCTGTCTCTCAAATCGATCCACTCGATCTGTTAAGATTCGCATCCAACAACATTTATGGCAGATATAATCCGCAGTAATCCTTAAACTCTCTTTAAACTCCCACATCTGACAAGAAGTACATATCACTGCAAAGACCATTTTTGGTCCTTCACAAGCGACAGACCCAGAAAATAACACCGCCTTATTCCTCTACAAATACTGCACCAGTTTAAATTAATAGTTATGGCTTATATTTTAAGTTTAATCAAGATACGTATCCCTAAAAACATATACTCAAGAAAGAACCCACTGCACTCACTACTGCAGCCTTTCTACTGGACAGACTTAAAACAACGATGAACTGATCTGATTCTGTGTTGTGAACTTCACCCAAACAGGCTTCTCCAAAATTAGTCGTGAAATTCACTGTTTGTTAATTTTCCCAGATGCACTCTGATGTCCAGCGTTACATGAATTAAAAAATAGCAAAGGGAATAAGTGTGTAGGTTCTCTCTCTCTCTCTCTCCCTCCCTCTCTCTCTCTCTCTCTCTCTCTCTCTCTCTCTCTCTCTGTCTCCCCTCCACTGTCCTCACCATGTGCTTCCTTTGTCTGTTCTTCTCCCTTTTTAAAAGTGCTGTTGTTTTGACTTTTTTTTCCCAAAGTTCCAAAACAATACAACAGCATAAAACAGCAATTGCTGCTCCTGGACTTCGAGGAAATAACCTCTACCACCTAAAACACCTCAAAAAAGGTGGAGCTCTTACAGCCAGAAATGTTTCCTGTCCTCCATCTTGCCCCTGGTACACCCCTCAACTTTGTAACAGATGCGCTCTCCAGGTTGATGTCCCTGGGGGTGGGGCACCATACAATTATAGGGGGAGACTTTAACCCGACATCTGGATCCCAAGGTGGATAACATGTTTCAGGTTCTCGACGATATTTCCTTGCAATCCAGGCAGCTGGTGGATCTAAACAGGGAATTGTGCCTGGTGGATGTGTGGAGATGGTTCACTCTAAGGGTTGGTACTTCACCTTTTTTACCTAAGCCACAAAAGTGCCAAACTAGGATTGACATATTTTTGCCCTATTGGCCTTTTTGAATTCAGTGCTGTTTTGTAGAATTGATAACATAGCCATTTCTGATCATGTGGCAGTTTACATGGAGATTAAGGATGGTGGCGACGGGACAGGCTCACAGTACTGGTGCATGGATACTTTCCTCCTGAACGATAGCTCGATTATTGAATATTTTTAAAGGGATTTATTAATATATTTGTACCTTAATTTGGACAGCCAGTAATCCGACCGTGCTCTGGGAGACTGCACATGCCTTGGCAATGGGTTTGATTATTTCTTACTCGGCGACTCGGAAGCGGTAGAATGGAACAGCTGAGACAGAATATTTTGAAGACCGTCTGTAACTAAGTTACAGCAGATTACAATGCTCCGGGCTGCTCTGAACGCTGCCTTCATCCAGACAGTAAAGAGAGTGATTTCATTTGCGAAACAGATTTTATTTGATTATGGTGATAATCTGGGTAGATATCTGGCATACTTGGCCAGAAAGAAGAGTGTCCCCAGTCTATCACATTCATTCGTGAGTGTTCTGTTACTATCACCTGCGATCCCAGAAGGGTTTATGCAGCCTTCAGGAAGTTATTTTCTGGGATGTTCCAGTCAGAGGGCTGTGAGGACAGATTGGCGACGATGGAGCACTTTGTTTGGACCCTGGAACTCCCAGGTGTAACTTCAGAGCAGGATCTCGTTTGAATGCCCCTCTGACAATCCAAGAGATACAGGAGGCGGTGAGGCAGCTCCAGAGTGGTAAAACACCGGGCCCAGATGGATTTTAGAGTTAGATTTAAAAGGAGTTCATAGACCTGCTGTCTGGGCCAATGTTGGATATGTACAATTATTCTCACAGTCAGGATTACATCCCATCCACTCTGAGAGAAAGAAATATTTATCTTATTCTCCAGAGGATTGCACTTCATGTAGGCCTATATCCTTATTAAACGTGGACTATAATACTTTGGTGAAAATGCTGACGTTGAAGCTGGAGAATGTCTTGCCCTTCATTGTGAAATAATACCAGACAATTTTTATTAGGGATTACAGGTCGTCTAATAATATTAGGAGAGTGTTAACATGGTTCAGGTGTGCCAGCAAGGGTCGATTCCAGGCTTGGTAGTGGATGCAGAGAAAGCAGTTGACAGAGTGGAGTGGCTGTACCTCTTTTATGTTCTGGAAAGGTTTGGCGTTGGAGGGGTCTTTGTCAATAAGGTGGCAGTGTTATATAGGGAACCTAAAGCAGTGGATTTCACTTGTGGTGTAAGGTCTGAGAATTTTACCAATGGCTGAGGCAGCCGTCAACGGTTTCCCGTTACACTGTTACTATTTACACTGGAGATTGACCGTTGGCAGAGGCCGTCCGGAGTGACCACAATATAATTGGCCTGGAGGCAGGATCAGGATTGCATAAGATCACCCTTTACACAGATTACGCTCTTCTCTTTCTAACGAGCTCGATGATATCTATGCCCCATTTAATACAAGTGATTAATTTATTTGGATCTTTCTCAGGATATAAAATCAATTTTATTAAATCAGTGGCCATGCCTGTCTCGGATCTTCTTAGATTACCTGATCTTGGAAGTTGAATCCGATTCCCTTCCAGATGGTCAGAGGGAGGTTTCCTGTATTTAGGCATTTTTATCACCCCCGCCTTCAATCAATTAGATTAAGCTAACTTCCTGCAGTTGCTTGAGAACATAGGGCAGGACCGCCAGTGCTGGGAGGATCTTCCGATACCATAGTTGGGTAGAATTGCTCTGGTTAAAATGAATGTACTTCCTCGTTCATTATATCCCATGCAAATGTACCTTTTGATGCTGCCCAGGTAGCCTATATGGAGGGTTACAGTCGGCTTTGATCTTTTATTTATCATCACGTGCGGCCTCGAATGGAGCTCACCCTATTTCAGCTTCCGCGGGTCTGAGGGATGTGGATTTTACACACTTTAAGAAATACCAATTGAGTTCCCTCCTAGCCTATGTGGCTGCTTGGGCGTGCCAAGGCCCGCGGTCAATGTGGTTGGACATCGACGCCTCCCAGGCAAAATGTCCCCACATTAATCTGTTGTTCATGGACAAGATGAGGACTGTTATGGACCATTGCAGAAATCCACTGTCCTTAACACAGTTAAAGCATGGAGAATGATGCAACAAAGTGAAGGCAATCTACAAAAAAAACTTATCCTTTTACTCCCATTGTAGGATTGTTGGATGCTGGCTTTTGGCTTTGGGAGTCCAGAGGAGTTTCCTGTTTGGGAGACTTATTTAAAAGGGGAGGGCATGACGCCTTTCGAGCAGCTGAGCCAGAAATATGAGCTATCGAGGAGATTAGGGATTTTTTATACAGAAAAGGACAACATTAATGGTTAGTCCCCATGGGTCGAATATCGAGGTGAGAGTCCTTCAGTCCACTCTCTCAGTCAGTCCTTTCTGGCATTTAATAGGAGGTAGTGTCTCAAAGGACATCGAACAGCTGTGTGGATTTTGTGTTCAGCAACTGGGGGTGGATATCTTCAGCAGAGGAGTGGGCAAATATTTGGAAGAATGCCTGGAATATTTCAATTTGCAATAGGAGGCAAGTTATGCAACTGAAGGTACCCCACAGTGTTTATTTGACATCGGAGTGGCTTGCCAAATTTAAGACAAGATCGTCCCCAATGTGCCCAAATGTAAAACAGATGGTGGTACTCTTATTCATTGCTTGTGGCCACGCCACAAACATCGTAGATTTTGGGGCGCAATAGCGAGGGTTTTGGAAGGGGTCTTGGGAACCGAGGTCAAGATAGATCTGATTTCCTGCCTCTTGGGTTCGCCAAATCACCCGTCTTTGGGAAGAGATTGTTTAGCATCCTTTCATTTTGTGTGAGGAAGAACATTCTGATGAGGTGGATGCCGGAAAATCCCCCAGGGTTCTCGGAGTGGTGTAGATTAGTTATGGAGCACATCCCCCTGGACTTCCTTGCAATTATCTTGCATCAGAAAATTGAACTTTTTTATAGGATGTAGCTGCCCTTTTTGAACCATGTAGGCGCGGACTTATTGGCTATTTTGTTCAGGGCCTTTTTGTCACCATAAGCATTGTGTCTGCTGTCCTAGATGCCCTACGGGAGGAAAAATTCTCAACAAACACGGCCAACCCATACTGTGCACAGACAGTGCAGACCACACCATCCATGGGGTGCTGTGCAGTGTATAACAGTGAATTGCTCTGTAAAGCTGGTGCAGTTGCCCTCCCAGCATGTAGAGTTGTGTACCTCACCCCAGTACATTGATCTGTAAACCTGGACCAGTTAGCCTCCCAGCATGTAGAGCTGTGTCCATCACGCTAGTACATTGTTCAGTAACATTGTGTTAGATCACTTCCCAGCGTGGGGAAACTTGCAACTCATGCTGGAAGTGGCAGGATATGCAGCTCCCATCCATTTACAGCTTCTTACTTCCATTGTGCTAAGTGATGCAGAACAACTGGTGAAAAGGAAGGAGGAAGTTTACTTAAGGTTGAGGAGGTAAGGATCAGACAGGACTCCAGAGGGTTACAAGTTAGCCAGGAAGGAACTGAAGAATGAACTCAGGAAAGCAAGAAGCTGCCATGAAATGTCCTTGGTGGGTAGGATTAAGGTAAAAGTGAAGACGTTCTACACGTATGTCAGGAACATGAGGACGGCCAGAGTGAGGGTAGGCCTTATCACAGATTGTGGAGGGAATTTGCCTCATGAGTTGGAAGAGGTAGGGAATGTCCTTAATGAATGCTTTGCTTCAGTATTCACTACTGAGAGGGGCATTGAAGTTTATGGGGCGAATGTGAAACAGGCTGATATGCTAGAACAGGAGGATGTGATGAAAAATTTGAGAAACACAAATTTGGCCAAACAGAATATAAGCAAAGATGCTACAGGCAACGAAAGAATTGATTGCTCCGCATTTGGCAATGACCTTTGCATCCTCACTGTCCACTGGAGTCAGGCCAGATGAAAAGAGGTTGGCAAATGTTATTCCCTTGTTTAAGCAATGGAATAGGGATAATCTTGGGAATTATAGACCAATCAGTCTTATAACAGTGGCGGTCAAAGAATTGTAAAGGATTCTGAGAGACATGATTTATGATTACGTGAAAAAAACATCGTTTGATTGAGATAGTCAGTATGACTTTGTGAGGGGCAGGTCATGCCTCACGAATCTTTTTGAACTATTTGAGGATGTGACAAAACATGTTTATGAAGGTAGTTCAATGGATGTGGTGTATATGGATTTTAGCAAGACTTTTGATAACTTTACAAACAGTAGGCCCATTCAGTAAGTAAGGAGGCATGGGATGCAGGGAAATCTGGTTATCTGGATACACAATTCCTGGCCCATAGAGGACAGAGGGTGGAAGAAGATCGAAGCATTCAGTCTGGAGCTCTGTGATCAGTGGTGTCCTGCAGTATCAGTTTTCGGACCTCTGCTCTTTGCGATTTTTATGAATGGTTTGGATGAAGAAGTGGAAGTGTGTGTTAGTACGTTTTCCAAAAACACAAAGGTCGGTGGAGTTCCGGATAATTTTGAGGTATGTTGTAGGTTGCAATGGAACATTGACAGGATTCAGAACTGATCAAGTTAAACCTGGAAAAGTGTGAAGTCATTCACTTTGGAAGTTCGAATTAGAATGTAGAGTGTTGGGCTAAAGGCAGTATTCTTGGCAGTGCAGAGGAACAGAGGGATCTTGGGCTCCATGTTCAGATATGCCTCACAATTGCTACTCAGTTTGATGGGAAGTCGGCAAAAGAGAGGACTGCAAATGCTGCAGAAAAATCGACACTTCATAAAGAGCTCCTGCCCGAAACATCAATTTTCTCGCTCTTCGGATGCTGCCTGACCTGCCGTGCTTCTCCAACTCCACCCTAATCTGGACCCAAGTTGATGTAGTTGTTAAGAAAGTATATATTGTGTTGGCTTTCACAAGCTAGGGAACTGAGTTTCAGAGTTGTGAGGTTGTGCTACAGCTCTATAAAGCACGAATTAAACTACTTTTATTAAGTTGAAGGTATGTGTAGTACCTTTTAAGAAAGAGTGAATGTCGTTCTCCACTGAGAGCTTGCAAGCACTTGTTGTATGACTAGCTAGCAGTTCCAGCGTATACTGGAAATAATAAAACATGCAATGTTTGACTGTGAAACAGATACCTTGAGTTGTGGTTGCTGTTTTGACAACAATTTGAATTTAACCAATCAGTTTAAATTTACCCCAGGATACTAAAGTCCATCGATTTTGAATTTATTGTTTTGCCAACATCCAACCAAAGAGATGATCTAATATTGAGGGGCATAATAGAAACTGGCAGTTCGTGAGATAGGCTGAGAGTAACTGCCATCTAGCGAGAAACTGCCATGCAAAACTCTCTCTGTCAAAGATACTGTTTTTGTATGAAACATCCTTGCACTAAAATTCAGAAGACAAACCAGGAAGATCTTCAGTTGAAAGAAGGAGAACACTGGAGATGACAGATGCTGTGTGGTTTTGAAATTAAGTAAATGCAATTTTAATATGTGCTTTTATTGTTGGAACATGATGTTGTTATAAAGTTAGAGGCAGATACCAATCAGTTCAGAGAAAGAGGAGTTTAGAGTTGTGAATAGTTGTTCAATGTTCACTTTTAGAGTTAAGGAATAAATTGATATTATTTATCCTTAAAGAGTGAAATTTGGGATTTGTCATTCGTACTTTAACAGCTTACGAGGCGACTATAGCTTTTCTGGCTGTTTGGTTTAATTAGCGGAAGGTTTCATCGCTGTGAGGTAACACTACACGTGGAAAATTGTGTTTAGTTCTGGTCGCTTTGTCATAGAAAAGGTGTGGAAGCTATAGAGATGGTGCAGAGGATTTCCTGCAGTGATATAGAAATATTGACACACAGCACACAGAGCAAGTGAAATATTGAGAATGTCACCACACGAAAAAAGTAAATTCTGGTAGATTCTCCATGTCTGTATAAACATCAGTGTGTCAGTGTGTGTATAGTATGTATGTATTGATTACAGTGTATCTGTGTGTGCATGTGCATCAGTGTATCAGTATGTGTCGCTGTATGTCTGTATTAGTATCTGTGTGAACTGCATCAATTTCTCTGTGTGTGTGTGTGTGTGTGTGTGTGTGTGTCTGTCTGTCTGTCTGTATTCATTACTGTGTGTCTTTCCGTGTCTTTATTTGTCTCTGTGTGTACCGGAGTGTCTCTGTTTGTATCCGTGTGCAGAGCAGATATGTCAGTCTCTGTGGTGTTTAAAGTGAAGCAATGCCCACGCGGCTAGCTTTCATACTCTACTACGTCGACGGCATTCCTGGTGAAGTGCTTCGGCCCAAAATATTGATTTTCCTGCTCCTCGAAGCTGCCTGACCTGGTTGCTTTTGCAGGACCACACTCTGGACTCTGATCTCCAGCATCTGCAGACCTCACTTTCTCACATCAGAGTTTCAGTCTTGGAGGGAAACAGCTCACAGCACCATCCAAACTGACAGGACCGTCACCCCACACACACGCAATCACACATATAGGCAGGTATAGGGAGGATCGTAATTGTACTGAGGACCCTAAGAGTGGAGAATGTTTATGTAGAGTAATGCCTGCGCTCCTACTACAACGTGGAAGTGATTTGTCTTTGAAGATTATTCATACAGTGTACACAATAAAGAGTATTTCGTCTTCAACTGCACCCAATCAATGTCGAACGAAACATTTGTAAGGTGATATAATGCGTTTATTGCACGTTCTTTAACTTAAAAAGTTTTGTAATGCGCTCTTACAAATTATAAGTGAGAAAGGTTTGAAAAGTCCTGAACCTGACCCAGTGATGATGATAATATCTCTGGAACAATATTATTAGGTATCAGACGAAACTACTCTGTGCTTAAAAAGGGTTATTTGAAAACCCAAGCATCTGTGCAATCTGAGTGATTCACAGAATTTGATGTCCCCTGAGATAGAAAAAAATCTGACATTGTGCAGGGGAGGCCAGCAGAGGGTGGCATTGTATGGCTCTACACTTAACGTTGACAGACAGTAGAGATGGAGGAAGAGGGAGGGTGTTGGTATCAATTTCAGGGGATTTACCCTAAAAGCTACAAATAGCACGTTTAACAGAGATGCAGACAGAGATACGCATAACATACAAAGACACATTGAACACACAACACATATAGATACAGGTATGAACACTTACACACGAACACATGCAAACTCCTGCACTCAGAAAAAGTAGTTTACTAACTATAGAGATCAATACGTTTTTCATTAACAGGGGAACCATTTGATCGGTTGGCGAAGGAAAACGAATGCGGCTGAGAAACATTTCACCCATAATCAAACGGCACAGCAGATCCGATTGGATAAATGGCTTAATTCTGCACCAATTTCTTATTTTCTGTGGTGATGCATTTTGGAAGGTCGAATCCAAATGCAGATTACAGAGTCAAAGGTAGCATTAATGGCCGTGTAGAGGAACAGATGGATCTTAGGGTTCACGTCCGTAGGTACCTCCAAGTTGCCATTCACGTTGATAGGGGTGTTAATTAGAGTATGGTGAGTTGATTTTCGTTAACAGGGAGATTGAGTTTAAGAGCCGCGAGATTATGCTGTAGCCCTGGTTAAACCACACATGAAGTATTGTGTTGAGTACTGGTTGCCCCATTATGGTACGAAATTGGAACCTTTCCAGAGGGTGCAGACAGGATTTACCAGGATGTTGTCTGTGCAGGAGGGCATGTCTTATGGAGAATTTCTAAGGGAACTCGGCTTTTCTCATTGAAGTGAAGAAGGATGAGAGCTACATAACATAGGTGTGCAAGATGATGAGGCATGCATAGAGTGGACAACTGGAGACGTTTTAGCGGGGTGGAAATGGCTATCACACAGGAAGTATAATTTTAAAGTGATTGGAGGAAGGCTGAGGGGAGATGTCAGAGACAGTTTTTTGTTCTACAGATAGTGGTAGGTGCGTGAAATGCACAGCCAGCGGTGGAAGTAGAATCAGATACATTAGGGACATTCAAGCAACTCTTAGATAGACACATGGATAATAATAAAATGAAGGGTATGAAGTTTAGCTTAGTCTTAGACTACGATAAAAGATTGGCACAACATCGAACGTTGAAGTACTGTGCTGTGCTGCACTTTCTATGTTCCAATTTCCTACACTCTTGTGAGCTTATGGTATCTGGAGTTCATCTAACCTCAGTTGAGGCTAAATGTGGACAGTATTTGATTGTCGGTTGTTAAAGGAAATGTGGACAGTTTGAGTTTTGAATGGCCTATATCTGTTTCTAATTGTTGTGTCCCTGTGTCAAAAGAGTGGTGATTGGCTTGAAGGCGACACATTTTAAGAATAAGGGCATTCCCATTTCTGACTGAGACAGGGATGTTCCATTCTCTTTAGGGTTGTGTGATCTGTAGTGTTCCCATGCCCGAGCAGCAGTGAAGACTGTGTTACTAAAAACATTCAAAATTGGGTGTCCTACATCATTGATGAACAAAAGAATCCACGTTTATTGGGAACAGAGAGGAAATGGAAGTTTAGTTACAATCACATCAACCATGCACATTCTAAAAGGAGCAGCAGACGCGAAGGGCTGAATGGCCACCTGCTGTTCCGAACCCATGTCTTGTTCTCTCACTCAAACTCTCGATTTGTTACAGAGGGCGAGGAAGATCCAATTCCGCCCGTCATCAATGAGACATGAGGAGAACTTTTTGCCCTATAAGGATTTACAAAGGAAGATGATAAAGTCATTCAGCCATTTCAGTACATTACAAGTCACATGAGGCGACCATCCAACCTTTCTGAGCTGCTATGCAGGAACAGGGAACCCCGGGTACCTATCAGGAAACAGACAGTAGGGATTGATGTTTGTTTTCAGTTTGGAAATCTTTAACGTGGTGGAGTTCCTTCGATGTCAATGCAAGATCAACAACTATTTCGAACCTGTCAATGATTTGGATGTGGGGATTGATTGGATTCGACCTCATGTGGCTCAGCCACCAAGACATTCATTCAATAAGATGTCAAGTGGAGGTAGAGAGTCTGTAATGGGGGTAGAGACAGGTGGGGTTAGTGTGTAAACCTTTAGCAAAAACAGTATAACCTACGCGAATGAAGTTTATGCTGTAACAATAGGGTAAAACAACAGTAAACAACTTAATAGGAGAGCGATCACAAAACTCAGTGGTACAAAGGGATTCGTGCATCCTGGTACATGCATCACACAAAGTTGTTATGCCGATGTGATAAGTGGTTAGGAAAGTGTATGCAATTATTCTATTCAATACAAAGTTTATCAGTATATTTTATTGCATCTGTAAAGGGGCTTTCTGAGGCCACATCTGATGTATTGCAGGTAGTTATGATTCCCTAAACTGAAAAATAAATATAATCAATTGATTCGGAAGCTTTATGAAGTTGTACTTGTTCCTGGAAAGAAGGCCTTATTCTGCCTTACACCTCAGAAACAGACCTTTCGGTTCACCTTGTCCATGACGACCCGATGTCCTCAATTAATCACGTCCCATTTGCCAGCACTTGGCCCATAATCCTTCCTATTCAAGTATCCAGTCAAATGTTTTTTATATGTTGTAATTTTCCCAGCCGCCAACACTTCCTTTGGCAGTTCATTCCATACACTCCGAGAAAAGATTACTACTTTTATTTCTTTTAAATCTTTCCCCCTCACCTTCAAACTATGTGCTCTAGTTTTGGACTCCCTAAACCTCAGAAAATGTCCTTGGCTATTTGCCATTTCCATGCCCCTCATGATTTTATAAACCTCGACAAAGCCAGAAAACTTCAGGTTTGAGAATGAGAGATTTTCATACTATACCATATAAGATCTTGAGGAGAGTCCATCAGGTGCTTGGACTGATGGACATTTCTTCTAGTGTGGGAAACTAGAACTAAGGGTTCAAATTTAAGAGAACAATGTATTCATTTTGACACAGATATTCCAAAGAAATGACTTTATAGGACAAAATTATGAGGACACATACAAACGCATCTTCAAATGAAGCTTATAAATTTCTCCTAAATTGAGCAGGGAACAGGGACGGATTCATTTTGTCCCAAGCATGTTCAACGAGGCTTCACATGGTCCAATTAGGTGGTCAGGTAGCATTATTGCATATTTCATTTAAAAGTTGGAGAAAATGCAACCTGCTGGAGAAGTCACGGCTTATTGCTCCCTTAGTTTCTTTTTTCCTTCTCACAGCAACGTATGAGAGGGGAAAACTCATCTTTAGCACTGGTGAAGGATTCTTGTTGAAGTTTCATTGGAATCTCCACACTGCCAGAAGCAAAGGGAATTTAGCCAAATCCAAATGTTCCAGGAAGGAATCCGATTGACAGCAGCTTGTGTGAACAGAATGACTTCAGATGCAGAATACAATTTAATATTTCCTTTTGTCTTGAATTTACCTTTTGCTACGAGAAACTCTTTCAAACTGATATTCTGCAGAGTTGTTTTTCTGTTTGTCTTCATGCATGTGTATGTGTGTGTCTGTGTGCACCTGTGTATGTGACACTGTCAGTGTCTCAGTGTTTGTGTCTGTGTATGTGCACTTCTCTGTGTATACAAACTGCGTCTCAGTATAAATTGAAAGATAAATATTAAAGTTCATATTTGTCCACACTGCTTGTCATGTATCTTTACATCATAGGTTGAGTAAGTTTACTTTGGTAAATTACCTTTCCAAATTTAAGCTATCTCCCTGACTTGTCCCGAACAAAGAACCTGACCTATTCTGAGAACTACATCATTGGTCATATCACCAACCTAGTTACATTTAACATGTGTCATGAGAAATGGAGGAGCTGGAGTAGAAAATGAAACAGAGACATCTCCATGTCAAGTCTGAACAGGGATGAGGAGAAATTCACAAAAGGCTGTTTGAGTGGGAATGGTCTGCCCCAAAAGTTTGTGGTGCTTGTGTGTTTGCATTTAGTCAACGCCATGCTACTACGATATCGGATACTAAAGGACAATGAACTACAGCCTGATCAGCCACAATCTTAGTGCCTGGTGGAGAAGGCTCAAAGTGTCTAATGACCAACCCTTCTCCTCTGTCCCATGTTCCTATGTTCCATTGAACCTCTCAAATCTGCTGGACAGGAACAGTCAGAGGCCATTTACCCCAATAACCTGGTGCACAGAAACAGCGGAAACCATTCAGCCAATGAAGACTGTCACACACATTTTGACATGGCGTTCGGAAATATTCTTGGGAAAAGAAAAGGTAGGTGGTGGAGTGAAACATCTCATTCCTCTTTCGTTACAGAACTGTCTTCAATTGTTGGTCATGTTGCCAATCCAGATTCACTGTAAATACAGCGCCCATACCTCACCCAGCAATGCCCCACAAAATCCTCTGGTCTCCCTGATTGCAACATCCAATAACAGAACTTCCAGGAAAATAACTTCCCAATAACAGAATGAGAGAACGTCAGATAGACGAATAGGTCATTCAGCCCTTCTTGTTCTTTTTTTTCCCGACAATATGATCATAGCTAATCCGCAAAATCCTCAACTATTCTTTTATGCTCAATCCCTGCAGCCCTCAATATTCTGATGCCTCATATATCCATTGTGCCACCTTCCAAACATCTTAGTGATCTACCTCCCCACCTCTCTGGAATACAGAAGTCCTGACAGTCACTACCCTCTGTGAGAAGGAAACGCCCCTCACAAACACACCGTGACCTATTCTTATGAATAAAAGATATAAACAGGCGGTAAGAGTGACTGGCCCTGATATTAAGACAGGATTTAACTGTGGATGGTATCAAGGAACCCGAACAGAACTGAATGCAATGGGAATGAATTGTAAACTCCCCACTGGTTAGATGCATTCAGAGGACAAGGGAAGATATTTGTGGTTGGTGAGGATCAATCATTTCTGTCACAGGACATCTCAGGGCGCATCCTCAAGGTAGCTTTCTTCAGCTGCTTCAACGTCTTTCCCACATCATACGTCAGAAGTGGGAGATGTTCACTAAAGATTGTTAAGAATAATTTGTCACCTGTCCACTGCTGAAGCAGTCCATGTCCATGTGCAGCAGTACCTGGTTAGCATCTAATCTGTGTTGGTAAAGTAAAGGTAACATTCATGTAGCTGTCCAACTAGTCCCACATTTAAATAAGAGGAGTTCAATCAGCACCTCAAGCTGGTTGCGACAGAATGTATTCAACCCACTGAAACTATTGGACAAGAACAGGGGTAGCCCATTCAGCCCCTCCTGCCTGTTAAACAAGGAGGGAAGGAGTGTAGACAGAACATCGAGGTGTTAAACAGGAGGCAGGAGTTGCCAAGTCTGGTCTTTGAGCCTCTTCCATGTGAGCAGGAAGAGGCCATTCACCTGTCAACTCAATTATGCAGAAATAGGAAGATGTCATTCATGCCCCAACATGACAAACAGTGAAGCAGCGACTACACAGATAAACTGCGCTATGTTGTTCCTCCTGGATCCATTGCCAGTGGTGCACGTGTTACTTAACTTGGTTCACTGAAGGTGAGAAAGGAAGGTGGATAGTTTGTGCCAAGTCTCAACTTCTGTCTCCGAGAAGACAGACTGGTGTTTTTATGGAGACTAGAAACTGATGGAAATGGCTACATCTTTCAGGAATACGGTATTCCTGACAGATCTGGCTGCTGACAGATTTGTGAACAGTGCAGGTTCACACACCAATTGCATATTGAGACTGTGAGAGTTCATTCAGAGCCTGGAGCTGCCTCTCAACCAACATGCGGGTCCGCGCAGGGATGTGAACTATTGGGAATCAAATATCATGGGAAAACGTAATGTTTCACATGATCACTGTCTTTGTCTTGACAATATGAGTGTTAGTGCCTCATCTTCAAGTTTAAATGTAAAAGACTTATTCGCTCTCAGCGCCACGGATTGAACACTCATTGTCTTCACACATTCCTCGAGGTACCATCATCCCAGGAATAAGTCTGGTGAAACTACTTTGCACTATCTCAGTTGCAATGAAATCATTCCTTATAAAGGAGAGAGAATCTGTACTCAGTGACCTAAATACGGATCAAGCAACACTGGACAACTGCAGGAAAATGAATTTACTTCCACAGTTGAATCATTTTGTAATGATAGACAACATACTGCCCTGATTACTTGCTGGCTCGTGTGAAATGTGCAAGTGATAACTGCAGTTCCCAATCTCTAGCCTTCTAATAAATACAAAACAAAAAGGACTGTATATGTTGTTCACATTCAAATCATTTCTTTGACTTGTGAGCAGCTAGGCTCCAAGCACTGATACATTTGAACCCCATGAGCAATGGCCTTTAGTCCAGAGCAGAATCTTACTCTCTGTATTCCCCCCATTATCCAGTTCTCATTTCCATGTAGTATATTCACCCCTTACACAAGGACTCTAACGTACTTCCTTTCCTGTCAATAGCCTCCTGAAAATCCAAATGCACAATTCCCATTGGTTCTCATTTGTCGATGTCACAATCAACATCCTCCATAAACTGCAGGTGGTTTATCAAAACGATTTCCCTTTCTAAAATCTAGACTGACTCCGCAAATCATATCATTATTCTCCAAGGATATAGTTATTGTGAATTACTAAAAAAATCTAATACTTTCCCTCACATCTGAATCGATTTATTTATCAGTTGGTATTCTGTTTTAAATATTTATGGTCACAGTAGTTACTTCTAAGTCTGCAGTATCCTTTCCATAACATAAAAAGCTTTGACAAACTTTGTCCTCCCTCAAAGAGTTAAGGAATTGACTGTACAGAATCAGTCCATTCTGTACCTGCTCCTGAAAGAGCTACCTGACAAACACAACTCTCCAGCCCTAACTCTGTAACCCTCTCAATTCATAACTCATTTAGTCCAGCAACTTACCAACATTCAATACAATGAACTTTGTGTTTTTCCCAGTACTTCATCTTCGATAATTTTATCTTCTTGCATTTCCACATTTTCGCCAGTCACCCTAACATTTCGAGAAGATTTTCTATTCCTTCCTCTGTGGAGACATAAGCAACATATTCACCTCACCGGACGGAGATGGCCTCTGTCAACTTGTGAGTAGAGGATCGCACTCTGGCAAAGAGGATGCTTAACCCCACACCTGCCTGGAAAGTTCCAGAATCAAAACAGTTGATGGGCATTTTGAGTAATGTCCTCTCCCTGGTGTGAGACTATAGTTTGTGCTGATGGAGTTTTCACGGCTCGGTGAACCCATTGTTGAAATTAACTGGCTTCACACTTTGCACAATATTGGGAAAGGTGCAACATTGGTAAATATTTGTGGAAATCTCAGAAAGGGTAGTGTGGTGTCCTGCTCCTTCCTATGCAGTCTCTGCAGACCCAGACTCTCTTCAAAGTGCAGAGCCCAAACCTTGTCCAGAGTGGGGACACCAGACCCTCAGGTTTCCCTAAGTCATTGCAGTAGCTGATAACACAAACCCAAGAAAACAATCCGGAGAACCACCACACTTTTCAGTGATGGGTACAAGTCAAATCGCTGAACACATGTCACACCCACTCAGAGTTTAGAAATTACTTTTTCTCCTCAGTTTCTACTCCTGGCTGACAAACCATTGCAGCTCTGCACAGTCCCTGTGAGCTGAAATATTACTGGTTCTTTTCTCCATGGAAGTAGTTGACAATGTAACTGAAAAAAAATATTCTGTACCTCAGTCACAATTTCAGCAGCACTACAATTACCAGTGTAGAAACTGAGAATGCGGTGGTCTAGTGCTATTGTCTCCAGACTATTAATCTGGGGCCCCAGCTAATGACTCAGACCTTGACTTGAATCCCGCCTCATCAGATTGTGGAATTTGAAATCAAATGAATATTTGAGTTAACAATCTAATGAAGATTATCAATTGTCAAATAAAAACAAACATCTGGCCCACTTCTGTCCTTAGTGGAAGGAAATCTGTTATCTTCACGTGGTCAGGCCTACACATGTGATGCCAGCCCCAAAGCAATGTGATTGACACTCAATTGCACTTTGAAATGGCCAAGCCATCCATTCAGTTATATCACGACAAGATCTCAAAGAAATGAAAGCAGACAGATCTAAGCACTCGCAGCCTACAGTATTTGGACTGCATTGGTTCAAGCAGGCAGCTCTCCAACACCTTCTCATGGGCAACCCGGAAAGTGAAATATATACTGGCCCAGCCAGTGACACCCACGACCCATTATTGAAGAAAAGAAGATGATCACACTCAGGGAAGGGAGACAGAGAGGACGTACCTCGTTTTAAGCAGGGACCTGGATATATAGACATGATACTCAGGAATATGGGAAAGATTAAAAAAATCTACAAGATTAATATCACATTTTGTTTCCATTCCAGCTGATTATCAACAATTCCTTTGTTTGATTATTTTTCTCTATCTCTCTATTCTCCATACATTCACCTCACTCGACCAACACAAATTAACTATTTCCCAGCTGCTTTCAGATCTGGTGCATGGTGAGTGGACTCAAAATGTTAACTCTGTTTTTCTCTCAACAGAAACTGCCAACCTGTTCCCCTTCCCCAGCACTTTGTGTCTCTTTGTTTTAGATCTTCAGTCGCTTTCTTTGTTTGATTTAATGTTTAGTTTTTGTATTTGATGGGAGGTCATCATCACTGCCGATGGCAGCATTTGATGACCATCACTAATTGCCCTTAATTGTGATCATTCCACAAGGCAGTACAGAGCCAAGCACATTGTTGTGGGTCTGAACTCACTCTCAATCCAGACCCGGTAACGATGTTAGATTCCTTTAGCAAAGGACATCAGTGAAACAGGTAGATTTTTAGACAAAATTCTCCTCGTTTTATGGTTACAGTTTGTGCAATTGTTTTTATTTAGATTCTTATCATTCGAATTTTAGTCCTGCGATCTTCGAACAGTATCTTTAGTATTCTGACCTGTGCCTCTGAATTACCCATCCAGCGACATTCCTACTCTGACACAGTGTCCCTGTCATGAACTTACTTTAGAGATTACAAGTTTGTAATCGATCTATTCATAACTGGAGCAGTGGCGAAAAGAGAACTGCATCTGTAAAATCTGACCTTTACAAAGGCATAGATAATGGTTAATTCAGCAACAGCACTGACACAATGGTGGAGACTCAGGGTATTATGAAGCGTATTATGAAGCGTGTAATGGGTAGGTTTGGTGATGGAGACAATACCAAGACATACATCAGTTCAACGCAAAAAGGGTCCTCACAGTTTTGTTTCAGATGTTTGTGAGGAAGATGTCTGAAATTTGTGGAGAATGAGTGGAATTTATAATGAAACTGAATACAGTATTTTCTGTTTTTACCAGATAAAGATAACAAAAACAAAAACAATGAAGTTGAATGTAATTATGTAATTAATAAATAGATAGAGATGGAAAAACTTACCAGGAACACCAACAATAGCGAGGATGGGATAATAACCTGACTGAATAATCATCAGTACACAGTATATTTGTAATGCTAATGTTGACTGAGACCAGGAAAACCAGAAAAGACCATCGGATAAACTCCTGTACATTGTAACATTCCAGTCTAATGTTTTCAGGTTATGATCCATTACTGGAACTTTCCAGTCTGTTGTTCTCAGATTCTGATTTCTCTTCTCTCTGTCTCTGTAGCTGCTGACTCCACTAGTGTCGGAGGTGGCGTATCTGCTGCTACCATTGGATAAGGCACCGAAAGAAGTCCCTTACAAATAGGAGAGGGAAAGCCTCTATTGACACAGTTGAATCCATGGAGGCTGATATCAATCACAGTTACTAAACAAACAGTTCCAATTAACCCTTTCACTACTGCACTTGCAGCTCACATGAACAACTGGGCTGGATTGGATGTTGACATCTCTCGCTATTGGCCACATCTCCAGACACTAATTGCTCTTACAATGTCAGTGGCGAGGTGAGGGCGGGGTGGGAGTGATGGATGTTTTCTTTTTGCAGGTTAGCTTATTTTGCTGTGTTGTTCATGTACAATGTTGTAATGGCTTGCAGCCCCAAAAATCACACAATCAAGTTGTTGTTATTTTGTTGTTCTCTCCTCCACTAGAACAACTGCCAACCAAAAGATTATCCCTGGGCATAGTTGCTGTTGACGTACAGAGGAAGCTTGGATTCGTCTGGACATGACTCTGACTGTGGTCTGAAGGCAACACTGTAATGTCAACACACAATGCGCTTCAGGTTTTTTTTAATCGACAAGTATCTTATTGCTGTTTTATTTCCTTCAGTCTTTTTTTGACTTCAGTCCAAAGAAAAATAAAACGGAATGTACAAAGACCTGGTTCATTAAAACCCCTGGATTAATGAGCCAGGGACAGAATGAATATAACATTAGTTAGGAGATAGAAAGGAAAGGGAGCAGTGGTTGTGGAGATTTGAGGGGAAGACAACATATTCCCCTAGTCACCATCACGCTTTCTGACAGACAGAATGAAATGCAAAGCAAAGCAACCAAAATGAGACAGAATGCTGATAGCTGATGTGGCTCTGTGGGTCAGGGATTAGCACTACACTTTCACAGTTTTAGGGCCTGGTTCGATTCCAACCTCAGGCGAATCTCTGTGGAGTTTGCATATTCTCCCCAGGTCTGCATGTATTTCATCCCACAGTTCAAAGATGTGCAGATTAGGTGAATTGGCCAAGCTAATCTTCTCATTGTGTTCACCGATGTATACATTAGGCACAATAGTGAGGGGTCAATATCGGGGGCGGGTGGGGAGGGGGAGACAAATGGGTCTGGCTAGGAGACTCTTCCAAGGACCTGTTTCCACACTACATGCATTCGATGAATGTCAACAGGGCTATTTCAAATGGAAAGAATAGTATGTTACATAAGTATTTCAATCACTGGATATACAGTTTGACAGGGTTGTGCACATATAGAACATAGAACATTACAGCACAGTACAGGCCATTCTGCACTCGATGTTGCGCCGATCTATGAAACCAATCTGAAGCCCATCTAAACTACACTACTCCATTTTTTATCCTTTACACTATGCCTATCCAATGATCACTTAAGTGGTTTTAAAGTTGGTGAGTCTACTACTGTTGCAGGCAGTGCTTTCCACGCCCCTGCTGCTCTCTGAGTAAAGAAACGACCTTCTGTCCTATGACTCACAGTGGGAACGAAAGTGTTAGGTTACAGGAGGGTACAAAAGGATTGTTCAAATGGCAGATTAATGACCGAAAAACTTAACACTACAATATGTGAGATGCTGCACTTTGACAGAAGTAACAAAACAAGACAGTACTCAAACCATGGAGATATGTTGATTTGCTTTTGCTTTACTTTGGAGCAGAGAAGGTTATGGGGTGAACCTGACAGAGGTGTATAACAGCATGAGATATAGACAGAGGGAACAGACAGCAGCTGTTGCCCTTAGTCAAACGGTTAAATACAAGGGGATACACGTTTAAAGTGAAAGACAAGAGATTGAGTGATGATTTGTGAAATCTGTTTTGAACCCAGAGGGTGATATGCTTCTGGAATGCATTGCCTGTGAGGGTGGTTGATGAAGGAAACCGTACAAACTTGGCAAAGAACTTGTATCAACGCTCGATGGTGCCCAATTTGATAGGCATCTTCTTTATTATATGATTCCATGATATATTGTGAAGCACCACCCTCTGCCAGCTGTTCATCACAGTACCGCAGCTTGTTTAACACGACCTCCACCACCAGTAATACTTACTCTCAGCTAAACTGGCACCAGATGCACAGCTGGCACTCCCTCCCAATAGCCACTTTGGGTGGATCAACACCAACTGGACTGGAACTGCTCAACGGCAATTAATGTTGGACTAGCTTCATTAAAATCCCTAATGAATGTTTGAAAAATCTAATTTTCTAATAATAATTGAACAATGTAACCGTGTTTATTGATCTGATGAGCTTGTTGCGGCCTTTGAAGTCGGGTGATGCATTTACAGACGCCATTTTGTGAATACATTGAAATAAAAGGCCAACTGACAGCCCAGGTCACGAATAACCACGTGTTCATGCAGCATTTAATCAGCAGCTGAATGAGCACAAAATGCCAGAGCAGAGTCGGCCATGCGCTTTGAGGTAACTTCCATTAATGTAGTTTGGTATTTTCTGGTTGGTGTAGATATGTTGCGCTAAATGGCCTGTTTGTGTGCTATAAGACTCTAGCACTTTAATTCGTGAAAACAGAAAATAGTCGCAGCATTTCCATAGCTTGTGAGCATCAATTGGTGAAGAATATAGTCTCCAAGGTCACATTGCATCCTGGTTTCAATAGAAACCATTGTCCCTTCACTGTTACTTGTTCACTGTCACTTGTAACTCTCTCTGAAACAAAAATGTTAGGGTTCCAGCACCACGAGGTCCACTGGGGTTCACTAACACATGATGAGTTGAAATTAAACATAGGCAACAGATCGGTGGCTTTACTAATGGAACTCACCTCACAACAACAACTGAAAGGAAGCTGCACTATTAAGACATCTATACGACATTATCTAATTTCTAAACCAGTTTCAAAGGAGTTTTTACCTTGTTTAAAAAAACACATTTGGAAAGTTGTATCCATCAATCTGAAAGAAAAAGTCTTCAGGTTCATGAGAATGGCCTCCTAATTTTTTGATAGCTGAAGACAACATAAAAGTAGCAGCTAGCATCAGGCGTAAGTGTTCCTTCTTTGCCCTTACAACGTTACTGTGTCATTCTTAGTCAACAGTCTCCCTGCCTCTGCCTCAGGAATATTCAATGTCCTAGCCTTCATCGCTCTCTGGGAAGAGAGTTTCACAAATACACAACACTTTGAGAGGGCTGAAACAACACACATCTTGTGACATGAGATATTCTTTAGTTTTACTTTCCAACCACTTATTGTAATGTCTCATACAAACTGAAGTATTATTTCAGAATTCAACTTAAAAAGACTATTCGGAATATTCTGAGGTTAAACATAATCGCATATTGTCCAGCTAAACTCCAGGAGATCCAGGGCCAGTCTGCTCAATATTTCCTCCTGAAATACAATTCTTCACAGGAGTCAGTTGAGTGAATCTTCTCTGTACTGCTTTGCATGTCATTATGGCCATAGTTCTTTTGATGTCGTCTCACCAGTACCCTGTAAAACTGTAAAAAGTTCTTCCTACTTCTGAATGAATTCTGTTTCAAAAAGGTTTCAACATTTGTCTGGCCTCTCTAACATCTTGAAGTACACGAAATTTTTTGTGTGATCCGCGTGCTCTGATTCCTCTGTGCCTTAATCCAATCTCTCCATTTAAACAATTCGTACATTTCCATTAAACTTCCAACATATTTGAACACAGACACATTTTCCATTCTATTCTCCATACACCAATATTTGTTGTTCATTTGACCAACTTATATCTCCTTATTAACTCGTGTCTTCTTCATATAGAAATAAAAACAAGGAAAGTAAAAATATTACATTGTCAAGTCCATTGGAATGTTTTTGACAGCCTATGTCTTTGACCAAATATTCCGTCTGTATTATGGAAGAATACAAACATTTAAAATTGTCTGTGTCTTCTCAGGCAGGTTCACATATTCTTCCATAATGCAAACAGAATATTTCGTCAAAGGCATAGGTTGTCGCCATAATTCAGTGGAATCGACAATGTCATATTTTTAGTCCATTCCAAGCTATTAATTAGCGCCAATGCAAAAGTGTTTTGCAGCTCCATCACTCAGTTCTCATCACTGAAATATGAACAGATGGTGTAGAATCCGTGTGGGTGGAATTGAGAAACAACAAAGGTTAAAAAGGCAGAAAACAGCGAGTGAGGATAAAAATGATCATGTCAGTTTGGTAGCCAGTGACATGTGATATTCCACAAGGCTCAGTGTTGTGACAACGACTTTTTACTTTGTAAATTAATGATCAAGATGAATGGTCTAAGGGCATTCTGGTTAACCTTTTAGATGATAGATAGGTGGAGAGAAAGGAAGCATTGCGGAAGTGGAGAGGCTGCAGAAGGGAAAAGACACGTTAGGAGAGTGGGCAAAGAAGTGGCAGATGGAGTACAATGGGGGTAAGTGTGAGGTCATGCACTTTGGTAAGAAGAATACCGGTTTGGACTATTTTCTAAATGCGGGAAAATTCTTCTGTCTCAAGTGCAAAGAGAATTGTTAGGAAACTTTTATATCACGACACAGTGTGTTTTAACATGTTATATTCACCAAAAGAACTGTGAGTCGACTCATAAACATAAACATCTGTTTATTGAACACAATTAACATTAGAACAATAAATTGTACTATAACGTAATGAAACACACTATAAACTACTTAATGCTTTAACTTAACTTTGTATGATCGTATACCATCACAACAGAACATTGCCGTGCTCCACGCGCTGAATTGTTCTTCTTATGATGCACCTGGAGGTATATTCTGCTTTGGTGAATATTCTCGATTTACTGCCCTAAGTGGGGTTTTGCGGTGATTTTCGTTCTTCAGAGTCTTCACCTCATTTTGGGAGGATATGGAGGATCTGTCAACAGAATGACTATGTTGGACAACTCTGATCAATCAGACCTAACCAAGGGTTGGTACATTGATTGCCCAAGAGAGGCATTCCATTGTCCCATTCAAGTTCAACTCCGGGTTTGAATTTCGTGGTCTGTAGCTGTCGGGGTTGTTCACAAATTGTCTGTGCGTAGCTACAGCCTGTCTGGATTCTACAGCATGTAGTTTAGCACAGACAGTTTTCTCAAGGATGGGATCCATTTCCCAGCATACTTTAATCATTGTTCATTTTTGTAACTCCATGGTAATTTGTTATTATCAATGATAAGTTCATTATTTCAGGTGGCAGGATTGGTCTCAAAGGCAAATACAATGATGACATTTTTTTTAGAGGACTTGAATAAAAAAGCATGGATGTACTTCTGAGACTCAATACGGCTCTAATCAGACTACATTTGGATTATTGTGTGATGTTTTGGGCCCCATATCTCAGGAAGGGTAGACTGCCCCGAGCATGTTCAGAGGCAGTTCACAGGAATGGCATCAGGACTGAAAAGCCTAACATATGAGGTCTCTGGGATTAAACTCGCTGAAGTTGAGAAGGATGAAGGAATGTAATTGAATCATTCAAAATACTAAATGGCTGTCCAGAGCAGATGTCAGAAAGATGCTTCTATTGTTAGCAGGGAAAGGACCCAAAGGCATAGTCTCATAGTTAAGGGAATACGTTTTTATATCGGAGATAAGTAGAAATGTCTACAACCAGAGAATGATGAACCTATGATAAGGATGGAAGTTTCCTTCCTTCAAGGATATTAGTGAACCAGCTGAGTTTTCCCTTACAATCGATTCACGATCACCATCAGTCTCTTAATTTCACATTTGAATTCAAGATCCACCATCTACCATGGCAGAATTCAAATCCAGGGCATCAGAACATTAGCTGGGTGTCTCACTTAACAGTTCACCGATAACACCACCAAGCCACTGCCTTGCCCAGTTCTCCAGAGTGTGACTAACTTGTGTAATATGATTTGCCCGAGACTTTTCCCTCCAGCTATTATTGATTTCCATGTCATATCATGAATGATGTTTCTCCATTACGCAATTCCTCTTCCACTCACCAATATACTTTAATTGTGAGGTTATTTAGTATCTCCTTTTGTCTTTACTTTTTTAAAAATCTGTCCTGCCCTTCATAGTTTTGTTTTGTTTTTTCCTGGCCAGTCCACCCAAGCCAACTTCTTCCTTAACCCAGTATAATTATCATTGCTCAACACTAAAACCTTCATATGTGACTCTTGTCCTTATACATTCAATCTGAGTTTGAAACTACAGCGTGTTGCGGTCACTGCGTCCAAGACGACCCTTAACTGTAAGATAATTTATCAATCCTTCCATGTCACATAATATCAAATCTGAAGTAACCCGTTCACTGGTCGAATCCATGATATGTTGCTCTCAAAAACAATCCTTCATACAGTCTACGAATTGTTCTTCGAGTCTCCCTTTGCGAAGTTGATTAATTGAGTCAATGTGCACGTTCTTCCAATGTTGTGCCCTTGTCAACAGCTGTCATTATTTCCGAATTCAGAAATGCTTCTGGTGAACAGTGGCTGAACTTTTCTTTTCCCAAAAGGTTTCTTCTCTTGCTTTTTATTTACGCCTGGACTGATTTACATGCCGTTCCATCCTGACAATATCATTTCCTAATGCCGCCTTGATATCATCCTTAACCAATACATCAATTCCACCTCTTGCTCCTCCTTGTCTAACCTTCCGGAATAGTGAGTGCCCTTGGACATGTCACTGCCCAGCCCTGATCTCCCTGTAACCATGTTTCAGCAATCTGCACCAGGTCATACACATTTATCTCTGTACCTATTGTCAGCTCATCAATATTTTTCCGAATAGGCTTTGCTCTTAGGTACAAAGTTTTAAATACGTTTTATTGGTTTGTCTTTCCCTTATCATACTTTTTGTACACTAGCTTCCTGATCTCACACACTTCACTCCCTCACATCCCCCACACTGTCCAATCGTATTTGTTTAATCCTGATAATTATGTGCCTCATCTCTGTCATTTATTCCAATCTCCAACTCACATTTTGAACTGACATGATGCACCCTTCATCATGGTCATGAGACTGGCCATGCCTGCTGTCCTATTCACCCCTACTTTCTCTCAGTTTCTGACCTGCTGCTTTGGTTCCCAGCCTCCTGGTTTAAAAGTTTAAATCCACCCAATTTCCACTAACAAACTCCCACACAAGGATGCTGGTGCTCCTCCAGTTAAGATGCAAACTGTCCATTTTTGAAAGCTCTCACTTGCCCTGGAAGAGAACCTAATGATCCAAAAGTTGAAAATTTCACGCCTGTACTCGGTCTTTAACCACATGTTAAACTATATCACCTTCCTAATCATTACCTCTTTTCCACGTGGCACTGGGAGTAATTCAGACATTCCAGCGGATTGTTCTCTCTCTCACACACACACACACACACAACATACGTGCACACACAGACATACGTATGCACACAAATGCACACATTAGCACACACACGCACGGACACACACAGACACACAGACAAACACACATTACTTTGTAGGAGTATACGCAGTAACCTTATAAATATTCGGAATGACAACTGGAATGAACAAACGGGTTAAAGGTAGGATGCGAACAATTAGGGTTACTCTTCATTAAGCTGAACGGACAAAGCTGTGAACTTATTGCAGTGTTCAAAATCATGGAAAAAATGACAGTTTAAAATACGAATACTCTCTTCCTGTTCGTTGGCATTACAGCATCTCTGAGTTATAGTTTCAAGATTGTCAGCACAAGAGCTAGGAGTGACATAAGGAAAAACTTCTTTATTGAGAGATTTGTTCGAATTTAAAATGTTGTGCCTGGGAGATTTGTGAATGAAGATTCAAAAAGGAACTGGATATATATTTGTAAGTTACGAATGTAAAGGGCTACAGAGACTGGGTGGCAAATGGGAGGAGTTTGGGAGACATTTCCGGAGCTGATGCATACGCAGTGGTCCAATAACTTCCTTCTGTCCATTAAAGTTCCATAATCTATCATGTACAGACGCAAGTCAACATCAGTATCTGTTTATTTCCTTTTGTAAATGTTGGCAAATATCTGATCGTATTTGCTGCAGCATAACCATTTAAAATGCAAGTATTGCAATGTCAGCTTGATGATAAAGTCTAATTATTACTCAGCACTTAAATATTTTAAATCTTGTATCCCAATTGCTAAAACAAATATTTCTTTGCTTTGGCACAAAACACTTTGTATATGTTTGACTTTTATCTCATACGGAAATATGTTCATCATTTTTTATCACAAACCAAATTTCGCATTAAATGCCATTCATTCTTTTAAAAAAGTACAAGATTTCAAATTATTGTTAGCTACAATGTAATATCACAAATCATTTATTTAAGTTAATATTCACAGTGCATGTAGAATTATTGTCATTTCTGAACGTCGTACATTTAAGTGAGAAATTAAACTGACTGTTATTTAAATATATAAGAACGGTTTTTCTATATGACTGTTCAATTATTTTTTTCAATCTAAATATGAAATCGGTCAGACACTAAGCACTTTCCAAATGTTGGTGTGACAATGTATTTATTTGAATACCGACAATGAGTATGCAATTGTAATCACGTCTATAGTCAGATAGCATATTCTTTGCTCGAAATAAAATAAAATGTGCATTCTTTATTTATGAGTCATTAAATGTTGACAGGAGTTTGTATTTTTGTTCCATAAATATAACATCAAGCTCATTGTTTTCAGAGATGATGCAATTATTGTTTGGTTGAATAATCATACTTCACATCTTAGTTTTGCGCAATTCCTGAAACATAGCAAATATCTGATAATTGTTCGGACCATAAACTCATCACCTTGCAATCATAAGCTTCGTTGAAAATAGATTTGAAAGGATCTGAATTCAGGCAGAGTGTTACTGAACCTCATAGCTGCCTGAGGCACTTAGTGAGATCCTGGCCTGCACCGAAATGTATCCAGAGCACGACCACGTGATTCAGGGCAGCCATTCAAGCATTATTTCACAACAAATCATTTGGACTCCACCTTGGGCTGGGTGGAAACTATCCACCAGGCGATCAATGGTCTCTCTATAAGAACAAATGCTGTCCAAATTAGACATCATTGACTCGCTAGCAACCATGCTTTACAAATGCATCTTCAGTCAGACCCTGGCCCAGAGAGCAGATGTGTGGACATGGAGTGTCAGAAGCACACCACACAAATTACTTACGGTGATGTCATCTGGCCTACCTCCCAGACTCCATACATCTGCAACCTTGACAGGCACTGAGAGGAGATGTTATCAAGGCGAAACCGAAGACAGCAGATGCTGGAAGGAAGAGTCATGAGGCTGGAGCTGGAAAAGCACAGCAGCTCAGGCAGCATCCAAAGAGCGGGAAAATCGACATTTCGTCCAAAAGCCCTTCATCAGAAATAAAAAATGGGACCCATGAGGGTGGAGTGATAAATGGGAGGGGTTGGGGCTGGGGAAAGGTAACTGAGAGTGCGATAGTTGGATGGAGGTGTGGGAAATGGTGATACATCAGAGGGGAGGGGGGAGCAGATAGGTGGGAGGCAAAGTGGACATGTGGGAACGGTGGCTCAGTTTTTAGCATTGCTGCCTCACATTCCCAGGGACCAGTTTCGATTCCAGCCTCAGTCGACTCTCTGTGTGGAGTTTCCACATTCTTCCACATGTCTGCATGGGTTTCCTCCAGGTGTTCCGGTTTTCTCCCACAGTCCAAAGATGTCCAGGCCAGGTGAATTGGCCATATTAAATTACCCATAGGTGCATTAGCCAGAGAGAAATGGGTTACTCTTTGGAGGTTTGGTATGGACTTGGTGATCCAAAGGGCCTGCTTCCACTCTGTCGGGAATCTAAAAAAAAATGCAATCCCACTTTGAATAAAAAGATGGGACGGGTCATGAGGTCGGTGCTAAGCTGGAAGTTTGGAACTGTGATAAGGTGGGAGGAGGGGAAATGTGGAAACTGGTGAAATCCACATTGATGCCATAGGTTGGAGTGTCCCGAGGTCGAAGATGAGGTGGTAAGGGAGTGGCGATAGATGAAGCCCTGGACCTGCATGTCCTCAGCAGAGTGGAAGGTGGAATTGAAGCGTTCTGCCACAGGGCAGCCGGGGTTGCTTAGTGTGGGGGTCCCAGAGATGTTCTCTGAAGTGCTCTGCGAGTAGAGGTCCTACCTCCCCAACGTATAGAAGACCGCATTAGGAACAATGGATACAGTAGGTGACATGTTTTGAACTGCAGGTGAAACCTTGATGGATGTGAAAGGATCTTTCGGGCCTTGGGCGGGGGGGGGGGGGGGTGGAGTTTTGGGCACAGGTCTTGCATTTCTGTGGTGGCAAGTGAAGGTGCCTAGACAGGAGAGTGAATTTTTGGGGACCTGACGAGCACCACCTATCTTTTATCCTGTATTGTGCATTCAAATTTAATTTTCCAGAATGAATCGCTTCACACTTTTACAAGTTGAAATCCACCTGCCACGTATCAGCCCAGTTCTTCATCCTGTCAATGTCCCAGTGCAAACTACAACAGCCCTCCACACTATCCACAATTCTACCGACCTTTGTTCCATTGACAAATATAATAGCCCTTCCTTCCACTCCCTCATCCAAATTATTTTTAAAAACTCACAAACAGCAGAGTTCCCACAACCGAATCCTAAAGATCGCCAATTTTTATCCGAGCTGCAGACTGAATACTTCCCGTTTACTACCACATAGTGTCTCTGGGCCAGTCAATTCTGTATCCAGACAGACAGGTTTCTCCGTATCCCAAGCCTCATTGCCGTTTGAATGAATCTCCCATGGCTAACGTGGTCAAACGCCTTGTTAAAATCCATGCACACCGCATCCACTTCTCTCCCTTCTTCAATGTGTTTGATCCTATCCTCAAAGAATTCCATAAGGTTTGTGAGGCATGACTTGCCCGTCACAAAGCCATGCTGACTATTTCTAATCAAGCTATGATTTTCCAAGTAATCACAATGCCTGTCTCTCAGAATCCCCTCCATTACGTTGCCCAATACTGATGTAAGACTGACTGGACTGTAATTCTAAGGATTATATCAATTCTCTTTCATGAACAAGAGTGTAACATTTGCCTCCCTCAATCATCTGGCACTTCTCCAATGGAGAGTGAAGACGCAAAGTCCATCGCCAAATATGCAGAAATCTCTTCTCTCACCTCCTGTAGCAACTTAGGGTGTTTCCCCTCTGGCTCAGGGGATTTATCTATTTTTATGTTTGTACTTCAATTAGTCTGTACTTCACCTGAAATGGTCTACTCCCTGACCAACCAACTGATTAACTGCTTTCCATTTCAGGGCTATGTACGATGCTACTTCACTGAGCATGTATGGTTCCCAATATCCTGTGAACAACGGAATGAAAAATATTGGAAGGCATGAATGCGGTCCTGATGAAGGGGTGATGCCCAAATCATTGACTCTCTTGCTCCTCAGATGTTTATGACTGGCTGTTCGTTTTCAGTGCCACACGTTTCGGCTCTGATCTCCAGCATCTGCAGTCCTCATTTTCCCTATTACTGACAGCTATCCCCTCTGCACACTGAGCAGGGAATTAATCAGCAGAAACTCATTGTATGTGGAGCAGACTGCTCAGTTCTGGAAAATTGCATTACATTAATACATCTATTAAAAACTAAATTGCATTTCAACAAATACTAATTCAGTCCCAGAGTTACAGTTTTGTTTCATGAGTTGGGCAGCTTGATAAGGAACAGTGAATGACTGAAAAACTCCGAGGTACAGAGCATTCCAGGTGCTACATTCCCGGGTGGATGTGCTTTACCTTAATGCTGGGAATGTTATCGGACAGACAGATGTGATAATGTAACAAGGTGACATGTGGAAATGTAACATTGTTGCCATTACAGAGATGCGTTTGAGGGAGGACAGGGTTGACAACTCCATATCTTGTGGTACAAGAACTATAGACAGGACAGAAGAAGGGTTAAATAGGAGGTGGTGCTGCATTATTAGCTATGGAGTCAGTTTCTACAGTAAGGAGGGACGATATCTTGGAAAGATCTTCGAATGAGCATGGTGGTTAGAGCTCAGGATCAAAACCATGGCTGAGGCACTGCTGGGGACATATTATAGACCCCCAGATAAAATAAAGTACAGGAGCAGATATAAAACCAATTGACTGAGGTGTGTCAAAACAATAATAGGTTCATTATACACAGGCATTTCATTTCCAAGCATTAATTCAGGCACTGGTAATATTTTAAGAGGGGACAGATGCCTTGAAATTTATTCCAGAAACTCCTTGTATCATCATGGAGCAGATACAACAATGCGTGCGGCAGTGATGTGCCTCACTGTGGGGAATGAAGCCAGTCAGGATATTGCAGGCAGGATTGGGAGAGCAGTATACGGCCAGTAACCATGACATCATACATTTTATGTTTGGTAAGGAAAAGATTTTTAAAATGCACTATCTGGTAAATAAAAGGTTTTTGGATTGGGGAGACCGATTTTATGAAAACATATGACGGAATCTGTCCAGAGTACAGTGGCTTCTGAGTGAAACTGTTGCAGAACAGTGTGTAGTGGGGGGTTGGGGAATCAGTTAATCAAAATGTAATTAATAGGAGTGTCCGTCGAATGTGTTACACGAAAGATGAAAATTTGGAAAACAAGCCCAGAGAACCTCGGGTGTCAACAAAAAAATCAGAACAGAATTAAAAACGAAAGAGAAGCTGAAATCAGGTAAAAAGTACGAAGTCAATGGATGCACTCAATGACTATAGAAAGAGTCGGGCTAATCTTAAAACTTCAGTAGAAGAGCAGAAGGGGAATCGTGATAAAGCATTAGTGGGTAAGATTAACGAGAATCCTAAGACATTATATCAGTTTGTTAAGAGGCAGAGGGTAACAGCACAAAGAAGGGGGGGTAATAGAGACAAAGGGGGCAGCTTGTGCACGGAGCCACAGGATATGTTAACCACGGGCTTCATATCGGTCTTCAGTGGGCAGAAGCAGTTCCTGGATTCAGGAGAGTGACAGTGTGCCCCTTGAACGATTTGATACAGAAGCTAAGGAAGAATTGAAAGTTTATGCAGGTTAAAGGGTGGACAAATCCCCAGATCCGGGTGAGCTGTAACTTAGCCTAATGCGGAAGATGAGGGAGAAGAGCACAGGCTCTGACATTTTATATTTTACTCTTGTCTCTGGCTACAGCGAAGGTGTGATGGGACACGATAACATCTAACGTTGGCACAACTCTCATAGAGTGCTAGAAATAAGGACGAAAGACCACCAAGTCTCCCAGCAGTGATAGGGAAGCAATTGTAGACAATTCTGAGGGCTGTTGAGGCTAGATCATTAAACATCTTGAAGGCTGAGGCAGATTGATTATTAAACAAGGGTTTGTTATCGGGAAAATGGAGTCAAGTAGAATGGGGATTATCAGAATAAATGTAATGGAATTGAACAGAAAAGCAGACTTAGTGGACAGATAGCAAGAATGTTGCTCCAATGTGTAATGCAATTCTTTTTCCAACAGCCCTGTGTTCATTGGAACATAACTTCTCTCCCTTTGGAGTGAGACACAGTTTGGAATGCAATCGACGGATTCAAGGATTTCATAAATGCAGTATTAATAGACAGAAAGGAACAGGGGACTGCGACAACGGATTGGCTGTTGGGGTGAATATTTGCCTCAGCACAGTCACCACCAGCAGGAGGAAGACTCAGCAAGACACCTTCCAAGTACAAGTAATTACGTGCTCTGGAGAGCAGGTCGTCATGGGCTTGGTGTCAAGGAATGTCTAAGGCATAAACATTGCATTACTGTAGTGTCTCCCTTCTTCCTGAAACAAAGGTAAAGGTGGAGGAGTGGGGAAAATGCAGTTGGTAGCAGAGTATGTAGTAAGTCATTGGTTAGAAAGGCTTCAGACAGCAGCAGCTCAGAAACAAAGTACAGGAAAGTCAAATAAAGTCATTTTAATTTAGTATAACAGCAGTCAAGATGGCAGTTCGGCCAGTTGCACGTTCATCCCGTGGGATGTGGGAGCTCATAGATTTCCACCGTCCCTGTTGACTACACCTGTGGAAAGTGCACCCAGCTGCAGCTCCTGGGAGACCATGTTTGAGAGCTGGAGTTGGATACACTCAGGATTATTGGAGATGCTGCAAACTTCACATATAACTGCTTTAGTGTGGGGGTCATGGCCAAGACGCACACTGACCATGTTTCTGTTATGACTATAATGGCACAGTCCCACATAAACATCCATGCCCTGAGTTCATCAGTCTTACCTGTCTGCCCTGTTGCATTTAAATATACACAATTTAATCCAACAGTCAGTTCTTGCTCCCTATCGTGTTCCAGGCGAAGAGTAGGTTTGGAATGGCAAAGGGAGTAGGCAGAGAGTGCAGCTATCCCTTGTGGCCATGCCCCACTAAAACAAGTATACCACTTCTGATACTGTTGGAGGGAATGACCGTTCAAGGGAAAGCAGCAGTAGCCAAATTGGTGGTACTACCACTGGTTTTGGAGCATAGCGGGAAACTGTAAATTTAAACAGTGTCTTAGAGATAGGAGAGTCGATTGTTGGAGGGACACATGGAGATTCTGGGGCCTCAAACGGGAATCCAACAAGTTGTGCTACGTCCCAGGTGCCAGGTCTCAGGAAGTCTCCAAGCGGCAGCAAAACGTTGTCAAGGGGGAGGGTGAGCAGCCGGAAGTCATTGTGCACGTTGGCATCACAAATGATACACGTAGATATAGGAATGAGGTCCTCCAGTGTGATTACGGAGAGCTAGGGGAAAAGTTAAAAACCAAGACCTCGAAGTGGTCATCCCCTGATTACCTCCTGTTTCATGAGCTCATGAAAGGAAGAAGAGAAGGATATGGCAGATACATGCGTAGCTAAATAATTGATGCACGGGGAAGGCACTCAGATTTTTAGATCATTGGGGACTTTCCAGTGACAGAGTTGACCTGTTCAACAGGGCCAGGTGGCACATGCAATGGAGGGGGGACCAATATCCTGGCAGGCAGGTTTGCTCGTGCACCAAGGGAGGGTTTAAACGAGACTGGCAGGGGGTGAGATCATCACGAGCAGGGAGGCAAGTGCGAGGCTGGAAGGAGATACAGTAATCAGAAACAGTGAAGTGAAAAGACGGATCAGGCTGGAACATAACAGGGAACAACAATGCATGATTTTATTAAATTGCATTTATTTCAATGGAAGAGGATTGACAGGTAAGGGCGAAGAACTCAGAGCATTGATAGTTCTTTGGGACTGGGATATTACAGGCATTAAAGAAACATAGCTAAGAAAGGGACAGAACTGGCAGGTTGATGTGCCAGGGTATACCTTTAGGCAGGACAGAGAATGGTGGAAAAGGGGGGTGGGGAGTTGTTTTTCTGATGAAGGGGAGCATCACAGCAGTAATCAGGTTTCAAATAACTGAAGGATCAAACAGCGAGAATTTGTGGATGGAGCTAATAAATAGGAAGGTGCATGGTGATGTTATGGGGCTGTACTATAGGCCCCGAAATAGTCACCAGGAATTAGGGTAACTAATATACTGGCAGAGAGGCGGGACATGCAAAAGCAAAAGGATTGTCGTATTTGGTGATTTTAATTTTTATAACATTGACTGGCACTGCCAGAGCGTTAAGGGATTTGGTGGAGTGGAAGCCGTTAATTGCGCCAGGAAAATTCCCTAAAGCAGTATGTAGTTGGGCCTTCTCAGGAAGGGGCAAAATTCGACCTACTCTTAGGAAATAAGACAAAACAGGTGACGGAGGTGACAGTGTGGGAGCCCTTTGGAACCAATGGCCATAGTTCTATTAATTTTCACATATTTATGGTGAGAGACAAAACTGGTCCACAGCTTCAAGTTCTAAATTGGGGAAAGACCAATTTAGATGGAATTAGGTAGGAGTTTGCAGGGGTTTGCCTGAATAGTTCGTTGCCGGCAAAGGGATCTCTGGCAGGTGAGATACTGGAGTTCAAGGTCTATTTGTTACTGTGGAGGTGAAAGGAAAGTTGGCAAGAATGGGGAACCCTGGATGACAAGAGATATTTAGGCTTTGACCAGAAAAAAAGCAGCTCCGTTCCAGGCAGCTGGATCAAGTGAATCCCTGGAGGTATATAAGGGATTCAGGAATTTACTGAAGAAGGAAATCAGTAGTGCGAAAAGGGGACATGAAAGAGCCTTGGCTGAGAAGATTTAGATGAGTCCAAAATGGTACATTTAGTATATTGAAGGAAAAACAATAACTAGTGAGAAAATAGGACCCCTCAATGACCAAAGTGATATGTATGTGTGGAACCATAAGAGATGGGCGAGATCATCAACGGAAATTTCTCTGACGTGTTGAACATGGAGAAAGACATGAATAATTAGGAACTTGGTGAAGTTCATGGTGATTTCTTAGGGACAGTCCATGTCACAGTAGAGGAGGTACTGGACGTACTAAAATGCTTGAGGATGAATAAATCTCACGTCCCTTACCAGATATATCTAACAACACTGTAAGGGACTAGAGAAGCATTTGCGTGGGACCTGGCTGATGATTTTGGTCATCATTAACCAGAGTTTAGATCCTGGAAGGCTGGAGGATATCAAATATTGTGCCCTTACTTAAGAATGACTGAAAACAAAGCCTTGAAACTATGAACAGTGAGTTTAACATCTGTTAAAATTGAGAAAATTTTGAAGGATAAGATGTATATTAATTTGGAAAGACAAGGTTTGATTAGGAATATTGAGATTGGCTTTGTGCATGGGAGATCATGCTTGAAAAATTTCTTAAATTTAATTGATGCTGTGACCAGGCAGGTTGACTAGGTCGGGGTAGTAGACGTCGAAAAATGTGGCACTGGATAAAACACAGCAGGTCATCAGGAACAAGATAATCGATATTTCGGGCATAAGCCTTTCATCAGGAATGCCCAAAACATCGATAATCTTGTTCCTCGGATGTTGCATGACCTGCCATGCTTTTCCAGTACCACACTTGCGGACTCTGATCTCCAGCATCTGCAGTGCTCACTTCCTGCTAGGGTGGTAGATTCAGTCGATATGGATTTCAGTTACACCAGGACAAGATAAGGCTTTTCAAACCCGGGAGCCTGATATACAGTTACAGGAGGTGGCCAATCAGCCCATTGAACGTATACAATTCTATCGAGAATAGATCATGCAGCTCCAATATCCTGTAATGCAGTGACAGGATCCGTCTATTCAGCTGCTTCAGGTCAGTAACATCGGAAATGGAAGAGGCTACAAACTGAATGGACTCTGGGGAATGTTGGAATAACATGAGGTTATTTAGCTCCTGGAATCTGCCCTTCCCTTCAGTAAGGTCAGAGCTGACCTCCTCTTTGCAGCAATTTCTCTTTCATGCTCAAATCTTTGTAGCCCTCGACCCTCTCAAAATTAATTGACACCCTCCTCACCCCCTCCCAGTCATTTCAGGGATGCAAATGTCTGGGATAGAGAGACACCAACAATCACTATCCTCTGAGAGAAGGAAAGACTCCCCTCACATATACCTTGGCCTATTTACATGAGCAAAAGATATGAACACAGTGTCAGAGTGACTGGCCCTGACATTACATCAAGATTTGAATGAGCAAGCTTTCAAAGGGTCAGAACAAAACTGAACTTAATAGGAATCAGTTGGAAAATCCCCACTGGTTGTGGGGAATCATTCAGAACACAATGTGGCTGTTGGACATCAATCCTCTCAGTCCCTGGATATCTCTGTGGGTGATCCTAAGGGTAGCTTCCTCAGCACAAATATCTTCAGCTGCTTCATCATTGTCTTTCCTTCCGTAATTCGATCAGAAGTGAAGATGTTCAGTGAAGATCAATAAAGCATCAGAACCTGGACAATATTCAAGCTCATGCTGTTAACGTGCAAGTAACATTCTTGTGTCAGCACTGCTGGACCATGAATATTTCCACAGTATAGAAAGAGGAACTCATGCAGCATCTCAAGCTGATTTCATTGGAATGTGAGAAAGCCATTCAGCCCATCGAAATTATTTGATAAGAAGAGACACAGCCCATTCACTCTCTGAGATTTTTTTTTAAATCTGCAAATGTTGGAATTCAAAGTAGACAGTCAAGACGCCAGAACAAGAGAGGCGGCATCAGGAGGTGTGAAATCCAAAACTTGAGTAAAAGCCTTCTTCAGGACGAGGAATGTGTGTGTGGGGGGGTGGGAGTGGTGGTGGTGGGGGGAGGGAGCTGGTTAAGGGGGTCTACATTTAAAGAGGCGGGGTGAGGAAGGTGGAGACAGGATGGTGAGGTTGGGATAGGTGAAAAAACAGTAGAGGTTATGACCGCGTTGGTCGATGGGAGGAATGAATCCAGTTGGGAGATGAAAGAATGGCTGAAAAGAGGAATGGAGGGGCGGAGAACGGGCTGGAAATGTTTTGGGGAATTGGAGGGGAGGTTATTTGAAATTGGAGAACTCAATGTTGAGTCCCCCGGGCTGGAGGCTGCCCAGGCGAAAGGTGAAGTGTTGTTCATCCAATTTGCGGTTTGCTTCATTGTGTCAATGGAGGAAGTCAAGGATGGCTACGTTGGAAAGGGTGTGGGAGGGGGAATTGAAATAAGCAGTGACTGGGAGGTCAGCTCAGCCCTTACGGGCCCAGCTGTGATGCTCAGCAAAACATCCCCTTAGTTTACATTTGGGATCGCCGATGTAGAGAAGAAAACATTGGGGGCACCAGATAACGTAAACTAGGCTTGATCCCAACACGTGGCACATCTTCCACAAGGACCATTCCCTTCACTAATCTTTGGTACGTGCCACACTCCCCACTAAATCCTCCAATCCCCACTGACAACTGACCCTGCAAACGGAAAAGCTGCATCACCTGCTGGCACACAATCACTCTCACCTCCATCCAGCGCCACAAACAGTCCTTCCAGGTGAAACAGAGATTCACCTGCCTCCCTTCAAACCTAGAGTACTGCATCAGGTGCTTCCGATGTGGTCTTCTCTACACTAGGGAGACCAAACATAAACTTAGGGCACATTTTCCCAACCATCACAGCCGGGCCCAAAGGGACTGACGTGAGCTCCCAGTCACCACCCATTTCAATTCCTCTTCCCCTGCTCTCCCCAGCCCCGACCATTTTTCTCTCTTTATCTGCACCTCCCCTACTCCCACCCCCAATTCTGAAGAGCAGTTATACCAGAAATATTGACTTCTTCACCTCCTGATGCTGCCTGGCTTGTTGTGTTCTTCCAGCCTCCTGGTTGTCTATTATTACACAGGACAATAACGAGGCTCGTTAGCACAACACGCTGGTTAGCAGCTACCATGAGTCACCCAATAGTGAACTTCTTCC
This sequence comes from Chiloscyllium punctatum, assembly GCF_047496795.1. Taxonomy (NCBI): domain Eukaryota; kingdom Metazoa; phylum Chordata; class Chondrichthyes; order Orectolobiformes; family Hemiscylliidae; genus Chiloscyllium; species Chiloscyllium punctatum. The sequence continues at coordinate 87,180,796 of NC_092750.1, forward strand.
CTGGGATGAGGAGGAGGACATATAACCCCTCGAGAAACTGACACATGAAAAGAAGAGACCATTCAGCCCCTCCAAACTGTTCCACTGAAATAGGAGGATGTCATTGATGCTGCAACACGACAAACCGATGAAGCAGCGACTGCACAGACAGACTGCTCCAAGTTCTTCCTCCTGGCTCCATATCTAATGCTTACACATGTGTTACATTAATGTGGTTTGCTGATGGAGAGGAGCACACCGGATGGCTTGTCCCAAGTCATAAGGAGGCATCTGCCATCTCCGAGAAGACAGGCTCATTTTCTGCATGGAGATCAGAAACGTTTGGGAATGGCCAACTCTTTCAGAGTTTATCTGCTGTCATGTTTGTGAACAACATCATGCTTAGTGAAGCGTCTCACTCCAGCTGTACGTTGAGATGGTGGGAGTTCACTCAGAATCTGCAGCTCTCTCACAATCAGCATGGGGTCTCCACAGAGATTGTAAACTATCAGAGAGTCATAGAGTTTAACAGCAGGAAAACAGGCCCTCTAGCCCAAATTGGACTATGCCAACCAAAATGTCCATTCATGTTAACTCCATTTCCCTGCACTTGGCCCATATCCTGCTAAACCTTTCCTATCAACGTATCAAAACACATATGAAAACATATACTGCAGGAAAACACGTTATATTTCACGGTATCATTGTTTTGTTATGGGAATAATGAGTCCTGGTTCAAGACGCTCAGGTTTTAATGCAATCACTTTTTAATCTTTTGCAGAATTACAGATTAAACACTCATTTCCTTCACACTCTCCTCATGGTACCATCACTGCAGGGATTAGTCTGGTCAAACTCCTTTACAGTATCTCACTGTGACAAGGAGATCATTCCTTACAATGGAGATTAAATCTGTTCACAATGCACCACGTGCTGTCTCAATATCTGTCTACAACTGCAGGGAGGTGTCTTCAATCCGATATTTGAATCATGTTTCAATGAAGGACGTTATACAATATCCTGTGCTGATTACTTGCTGCTCTGTATGAATTCTGTCAGTGACTCATGACTAAGGGCATTCAGCTCCTTTTCACCAAGAGCACTTCCCATCATCTCCCCTTCTCATAAATACAAAATGAGAAGGATGGTATGTTTTTTTACAAAGTCATTCCTTTGCCTTGCAAATTGCAATACTTCAGCACAGCCACGCCAACAGCATCATAACTACTGCCATTGGAGATGGTTGGAGATGGTGAGGAGGCGATGGTCTAGCTGTATTATCTCCGGATTATTAATGCAGCGGCCCAGATAATGACCCAGAGCACAGATTCAATTCCCACCGCAGCAAATATTGGAATTTGAGTTCAATAAAATATCACGAATTAAGAAACAATGAAACGATTGTCAGAAAAGCCTACCTGGCACACTGATGCCCTTCAAGGAATGAGATCTATCACCTTCACCTGATCGGGCTTGCATGTGACTCTAGACCCATAACAATGTTGTTAACTCTCGGCTGCTGTTTGAAACGTCCAATCACAACCACTCAGTTATATCATTCACCATAAAGTCTCGAAGAAATTAAACCAGACGGAACTAAGCTTTGAATGCTTACAGCCCACAGACTGCAGTGGTCAGGAAGGCAGCTCACCAACAGCTTCTCAAGGACAACGTGGAAAGGGAATGACATGCTGTCCCAATATCCCATTAATGATTTTTTAAAAAGATCATTACTCTTAGGAAAGGGATACAATGGGACATAACTCAATTCAAACCGTGACTTTGATGTATACCATACAGGGACATTATTTTGTTAATATGGCAACAGGAAAAAAATAAATAAGATTAATCTTGATTTTTATTTCCATTCCAGCTGGTCATGAACAATTCCTCAATTTGCTTCTTTCTCTCTATCTCTCTCTTTCTCTTTCTGTTCAAATCCCCCCTTCTCCCCTTCACAACAGACATCCCTGTCACCAACATCAATCACACTATTTCCCAGTTGTGTGCACTTCTGATGGATGGTCATTGGACTCGAAAGGTCAATTCTATTTTTCTCTCGATAAGAGGCTGCCAAATTTGCTCAGTTTCTCTGGCACTTTCTCATTCTCCTGATCTCTCTCATCATTCTTTTTTCCCCAACGTTTAGTGTTGTCATTAGATAGGATGTCTGCATCGCTGTTAAGGGCACCGTTTGTTGACCTCGCTAAATGCCCTTTAACGCAAGGCCATTCCTGAAAGCAGTATAAAGCAAAGCACATTGCTGTGGACCTGACGTCGTCTTTATCCAGACCAGGTAATAATGTGAGATTTCTTTACCAAAGGACATCAGTGAAATAGATTAGCTTATCAACAAATGCTAGTGGGGTTATATAAGTGAAATTTGCTTTTACTTCCAGTTCCTATCATTTGAATTTAAGTTCTCTCATCATCTGAGATAGAATTTGAAACAATGTCTTTAGTGTATAACCTGGACCACTGAATGATGTGGTCAGCGACATTACTATTCTGACACAGTGTCCCTGACATTAATTTACTTTAGAGACAAGAACAAGGTCATGATGGAAACATTGTAATGGAAAGAGTGACTAGAAGAGAGCTGGAACCATGAAGTCTGAAATTTTCTAAGGCACGTATAATGTGGATTGAGCAACTGCACAAATGTCAAGCTGGGGAATGGGGATACCATGAAGCTGGTAGTGGGTCTGTTTGGTGATGGAGAGAATGTGAATACATAAATCAATTCAGGGCAAATAGATATTTCCAGATTTTGAACAGTCTTGTCCACAGATGTGTGTGAGGGCGGGGGTGTGGGCGGTTTTGAAATTTGTGGGAATGAATGGACTTGCATTTGAAACTGAAGACAGTCGTTTCCAACTTTTCCAAGTTAACAAAAATAGCACTGAAGTTCACCATGGCTTATGGGATTAATAAGTAGATAGAGATGACAAGACTTACCAGGAACACCAACAATAGCAAGCATGGGATAGTAACCAGCCTGAATAATCAGAAGTACACCATATATCCGAAATGATAATATGTTCCAATACCAGGAAACATACAGAAGACCCGAGGATAAACTCCTGTCCATTGTTGTGGCATTCCATCCTGGGGTTCTCAGATTCTGAGCCATTGGTGCAGCATTCCAGTCTACTGTTCTCATATTCTGATCCATTGTTAGAACATTCCAGTCTACTGTTCTCAGATTCTGATCCATTGTTAGAACATTCCAGTCTACTGTTCTCAGATTCTGATCCATTGTTAGAACATTCCAGTCTACTCTCAGATTCTGACCTCTCCTCTCCCTGTCTCTGCAACTGCTGATTCCTGTTAGTGTTGAAGGTAATGTATCTGCTGATACGATGGGATAAATCATTGCAAGAAGCCCCTTACTAATAGAAGAGGGAAACCATCCAGTGACATCATTAGGATCCATGGAGACTGACATCAATCACAGTCACTGAACAAACAAATCCAGTTAACCCCTTTCAGTATGGTACAAATAATAACTGGACTTGATTGAATGTTGATATCGCTGACTATTGATCACATCTCCCATCATCAATTGTTCTCGTGAAGTTAGTTATGAGGGAGATTATGGACGTTTCCTTATCACAGGCTGTATGATTCTGTTGCATTGTCCGTTTGCAAAGCTATAACCACCTGAACACCGCCCCACCCCACCCCAACACAGCCACGCACAAAATACACAATCTAGATGTAATTAAAGTGCTGGTCTCTCCTCAACTAGACCAGACGCCAGCCAATTGATTCTCCGTGGGAATATTTGCCCTGACTATACACAGGAAGTGTGGATCTATCTGGACATTCTTCTCTTTCCTCTAATAAAACAATGTTGAACCTTCAACACGTAATGCGATTCAGCGTTGTTTCATGTAAACTTAGAAACACTTGAATACACTTTGTTGCCTTCAAAACAGTAAGATTTACATGTATTGAATTCAGTCCAAAGGCATATGTGGCATATTGTCACAAAACCGGTCCTTTTACAAGGTTATGTTGTCTTTAATTTTTTTAAAGACGGTCTAAATGAACCAAAATCCCAATATGTCTGAACTTTGAAAGTTTTATTGGGATCCTTTAGTTTATATCTAACAGGTGAATGCCTCAGCAAGAAGGCTTTCTCGTCTTTAATAGCAAACTTGTATAATCAAGAGGACGTGGCCAACTCTAACTGGACGAGTCTGATCGGTTCTGGGGTTAGTTCAGTTAGGGTCACTGTTGGAACTGGACGCTCTCCCCCTCCTTCTGTCCTTCTGACCTAATAACCCTAAAGCCTTTATGTCAGTTTTACTCTTGGTGCTAAGGGGTTTGCTTATTGGGATTGTTGCAGGTATTTGGAACAGGATTCTAAAGTCTGGATAGCCTGTCGTGTTTGTATAGGATTAGTTATTCAGGTATTCTATTTTTTTGGTTGCTTTTGTTTCATTCGGTAATTTGATAACTAAATGCTACTTGTTTAAAACTCGGCAGTCTTACCAGCTAATTCACTCAAGGGAGATCTATTCTACACTAACTTTTAAAAAATAACACAGTTACGGTCTTGGCTGGTTGCTTAACATATTCTGTGGGGTTGGGCCTGTTCCATAACAGAATGGGGGCCAGTTGCGGGATTTAGGCAGCGAGTGGCAAGTATTAGTGTCTCCTATTCCGTGTGTTGATTTGGTGGGGACACTGAGCTTTAGATAGCAATTGGTTTTGCAGGAACCAAGGATGGTTTGGAGGTGGAAGATGTGACCTTGGGGTTTTTGACAGAATGCACATGAGTCCAAGCTGCGGAATTAGTGGGCAAGCGTGTTTTGAAGCTACATGCTAAGATGATGAGATGATTGCAGCAGTATCTCAGCATTCCAATTTGCTGGAAACTCCATCAGGATCTGTAGAGATGAGCAAACTTCAATTGCAAATGACCAGCTTGAGTTAAAAGCGGAAATGAAGCAGTTTGAGGTACGGCTAAAATCAGAAGAGAAAGAAATAGGTTTAGCAGAGGAAAAAGAAACAATGAATATCCTTAGCAGGATGGAAAGAAAAATAGAGGGGGTTTGTGCTTCAGAGATGGACACTTAGAATGGAAAGTCAGCTGAAATGGATGGGGATGCAAGCTGAAGGTGAGCGTAGTGAATAACAGAGTGAGGATGAGCAAAACCATGGTAGTCAACCTTGCCTAAATTTGATGAGTAGGATATGGAAACCTTTTCCATTTCATTTGAAAAAGTGGCTAAACAGTTGCAGTGGCCAGTGACCATGTGGGTTTTGTTGATTCAAGCCAAAACTTGTAGGTTAAGTTTGGCAAGTATTCGCAATACAACACTATCAGATGACGGATCTGGGGTGCATGAGGAGGTAAAGAAAGTGCATATGAGCTTGTGCCAGAATCCGACAGACAACGTTTCACGAATATAATGAGGGATCCTGATCAAACATATATTGAGTTTGAAAGGATCAAACAAAGTAATTTTGATAACTGGAAAAGAGCTTTACAATGCTCTGAGAGAGACAATTACTTTGGAGGAGTTCAAATATTCACTGCCTGACATAGTGCAAACACATTTGGAAGAGCAGAGATTTAAAACGGCAAGACTGGCAGCTGAAGTGGCTGATGATTATGAATTGATCCATAAAACATGGTTTGGCTTCTAGAATCAATTTCAGTCCATTAGGGATAGAAACTGGGGCAAAGAGAAATCCTCACGTGGGGGAGAAAGGTAGATCTCGAAGAGGGTCATAAGGATAACTTCGTACAGGCTAAAAAGTAAACACTTGAAGAAAACAAAGAACTTAAATTGGTCCGGTGCTTTCATTGCAATAAATTAGGTCACATGAAATCACTGTATTGGAGGGTTCAGGAAGAAAAAATACAGATGCAGGAAAACAGGATAAGCTTGGAAGTTTTGCTGGGGTGGCAAAAGAAAACACAGTGGAAGCTAGAAAGCTGCATCAGAGTGTATAAACTGATCAGAGGTTTGTTAAAGAGGAAGTGGCAGATCTGATTAGAAATTATACCTGTAAAGGGAAAGTTTACAGACATAGAGCATGTAAAGAGGATGCAATATTCAGGGACACAGGACCCTCTTGGTCCGTGATGCTGAAAGATCAGGAGATATATACTCCAGAAGGACTACTTCCAGAAAAGGTACTGCTAAAGAGAATTCACCTTGAGACAAAAAGTGCATAATGATGTAAAGCGAGGATTGTGTGTCCAGAAAAGTGTGGAGAAATTGTAGGAGTATTGGACAAACTCTCAGCTCCAGGAATACAATCTATCCTTGTAAAAATACAGTTGAATCACCGTTAGGAGTGCTGCCTACTCTGGTTGAAAAGCCACTGGAGACACAGGCAACTGAAGCAATGCAGAAGTCTAATCCTGGAAGTTACCTGAGTGTGGGTAACGAAGCCGCAATGTCACCAGTTGAAACAGGAGATATCAAAAATGTAAAGATAAGGAAGCGGAAGAGACAGTTACAGAGACTTTATTCCATCAGGTAGTTGTGAACAAATCTATTGAGCAAACAGGTCATCATGCAAATATTTGAGTTCATTTAAACTAATTGTTTTATATCAGAAAGAAAAAAGGGTAAAGCAATTTTACCAAAAAGCATATACATTAGGAATTTTGAATGTATCCCTGAGTGTTATTGCCCTAAAAATGATGTGCACATGAGGAGATGGAGACTATCACATACTCAAGGAGATGACAATTGGGCAGAAGTTCATCAAATCGCATTGCCAATGGGATACAGAAAACAGGTGATGTGAATGGCGCATGAGCTACCACTTAGAAGTCATTTCGGAGTGAGGAAAACACAGGCTGAAAGACAGAGACATTTTTACTGGTCTGGACAGCAACAGAATGTAATTGAATTTTGCCAGTCGTGTCATACATGTCAGGGAATTGGAAAAAAACACAAGTGTTAATAAAACCTGCGCCTTTCCTAACTATTCCTGCATTTGAAGAACATTTTACAAGAGTCTTAATTGATTGGCTAGGTCCCCGACCTCAAACAAAAAGGTGCACACCAGTATTTGTTAACAATAATGGATGTATCCACTAGATTTCCAGAGGCCATTACAAGATGCAGCATCACATCGAAAAGAATTGCAAAGGAATTACTCTTTTTAAAGAAATAGACACGGACTACCACTAGAGATACAGTGAGGTCAAGGTTCAAACTTCACATTTAATTTATTCACTATGATGTCTTAGGAATAAAGCAATTCAAATCTACTGCATACCATCCAAAATTGCAGGGAGCGCTAGAAAGGTGACATTAAACATGAAAGACCATGTTGAGGGCTTATGATCTGGATTATCCAGATAATTAGAGTGAGGGAATTCCTTTTGTGCTTTTTGTGATCAGGGATGCAACAAATTAACAGAGCAAATTCAATCCATTTGAATTATTTTTTGGACATTAAGTGAGAGGACCATTAATATTGATTAAGGAGAAAATAGTAAATCAGAATTCAAAGGCCACACATTTGGATTAGTTCTCAAACTTTAGGGAACGTGTCATAGTGCTGGGGAGTTGGCTGGACAGCATTTAAAAGTATTGCAGCACGCAATAAAGCAGGAAGCGGACAGGAAATCAAAAAAATGCAATTTTGCGATCGGAGATATGGTATTACTGTTCCTTTCAGTGATAGGTGAACCTTGAAAAGCAAGGTTTGTGGACCTTATCAAATACAACTGACATAGAGTGAGGATAACTACTTGATAGGGACTCCAGAAAGAAAGAAATCTCACAGCATATGTCATGTGAACATGCTCAAAATGTACTTTGATGGGGAAGGAAAGCCAGAGGACAAGGTGTTCATGATTACGGCACAGAATTAAGAACCAAATTCAGAGGATTGTGAATCGGACATTTCACAAATTAAAGTGGACAATCAGGTACTTGTCTAAAATTGGGATGATTGATTGATTTACCTTCATGAGAAAAATTGAAATGATCAGAAAGAGTTATTACTATCACATGTGGAATTACGCAGAAATTAACTTGGAAGTACTCACATAACTGTGCATAATGTAGCTCTCGGAGATGTCGTTACGATTAACCAACATCCTGACAGGCATAACCCACTAAAGTTGGCACAGGCTCAGAAGGAGATTGAATGCAAGCTCTAAGATGATATAATCAACATGTGTTACAGTGACTGGAAATCACCTATAGTCATGGTGCCAAAGTCAAATGGTACCCAGCGATTATGTATGGACTATCGTAACGTCAATGCAGTTAAAAAGATTGATGTATACCCAGTTCCACAGTTGGAAAACTGTGTTGAAAATGTGGGGCAAGCAACTTACATTTGGTGTGTAAAATGTGCTGGCCATATGACAGGGACTAACCAATAAATTGTCGGATTATCCAACCTGTGGTTTACATTGATGACCTTGTGATTTTTAGTGGCTCATGAAAGGAACACTGCAGCATCCAACAGACTTGTTCGATCGACTTCGGAAGGCAGGCTTGGTGGTAAATTGAGCGAAAAGTGAATTTGCCAAAGCAAAGGTCACCTTCCTTGGCCATGTTATTGGACATAGATGAATGGTGCCATGGAGATTTAAAAATGATGGTAACTGAGACATTTTGCATCCTGTTGACAAAAGGAGCAGTTCCTGGGATTAAGTCGATTTTATCAAATGTTTGTGCCTCATTTTCGCAGTGTGACTGCTCCACTCACTGAATTGTTTAAGAAAGGCAAGAAGTTTTACTGGACAGAGGACTGTCAGAAGGCATTTGAGGCATTTGAAATATGTGTTAACCACTGCCCACGATCAGACACACCTGATTATGCAAAACCATTCAGGTGGATTTAAATGTGAATGATGTGGATTTCGGTGTTGGGCTCCTGCAGGAAGATGACGAGAAGACAGAGAGACCTCCTGGGTATTCCTCCAAGAAGGTGAATGTTCATTAGTAGAAATATTCAACAGTTGAGAAAGAGACAGTGAGCTTTGTGTTGGTATGACAACATTTCAGTGTTTATATTAACAGCAACGTATCAGAGACAACCATTTACACTGATCACAACTCAATGGGGTACTTTTGAGAAATGTTAGGACAAAAATGTGAGACTGTTTAGCTGGACCCTGTTGCTACAGCCATTCAATTAGAAAATTGTGCACATGGCAGGTCTTGAAAACATGATTTCCAATGCATTGTTGACACTTGAGTGACAAATGGAGGCACTCAGTGATGGAAGTACCACACACTGAATCTGGATGTAATTGTGCATGTTTACATGTTTACAGTAAACGAATGTACATGCTCATTGTAGAGTATGAACTACTATTTTTGGGAGTTTTGAAAACTGAAGCTATCTTGGATATTGAAGATTCAGTTTTGTATTGGAGGAGTTGTCACACAGGTAGTACCTTTACAAGGTTATGTTGTCCTTGAATTTTTTTCAGAGAGGTTCTAAATGGCCCAATTTTCCAACATGTTTCAATTTTGAATGCTTCATTAGGGTCCTTTGTTTTTTTTTTACCTAACATTTAATGCCTTGGGAAGTAGGCTGTCAAGCCTTTTTAAAAAACTGGTATAATCAAGGGGATGTGGTCAGCTCTCCTGCTGCACAGGTCAGTTCAGTTCGAGGGTTAGTTGAGTCAGGTTCACTGTTGAAATTGGATGCTCTCCCCCTCCTTCAGTCCTCTGACTTTGTAAACTATAAGCTTTTTTGTGTAATTTTTACTCTTTGTTCCCATGGGTTTGGTTATTGGGATTGTTGCAAGTAATTTGGATCAGCATCCTTAATTCGAGGTAGCCTGTCAGTTTTGGATAGGATGAATTATTCAGGTACGGTGTTTTCGGTTCGTTGTGTTTCATTCCTTATATTTACAAATACATTCTGTTTGTTTAAAAGTCGGCAGTCGGACCAAATAATTCACTCTGGGAATATTCACTATACACTTACCTTCAACAAATGGCAACATTAAAGACTGGGCTATGTGCTTAAGAATGTTTTGAGTGGTCGGTCCTGGCCCATAACAATGTACAATAACCTTGTTTATTAAAAGTCATGAATTAATGAGTAAGGGATGGATTGAATATGATAATGGCTATGAGACAGAAAGGCTGCGGCCAGTGGTTGAGGAGACCTGAGGGGAGTGCAGCAATATCTCCCAGTCACTCGTATTCAGCCATCACTGTTTCTGACAAATGGAATGAAATGCAGAGCAGAGCAAGATAACAGACGACCTTTGGTACATGGAATGCTGAACGACAATGTGAACGGAATAGGATAATTTCAAATGTGATGTACATCATTATAGTTTATATATAGACTGTTTAATCACAGGTTAACAGGTTGTTAACATTGTTTATATCGGGACGGGATGTACACAAATAAAAAACAGACACAGATTACAAAATGTGTTGGGTTACAGTGAGTGGCAGCAGAGTAAGAGTGAAGACACAGCTCATACTGAGCTGGTACAGTGATGATGGGCTGCATGACAACCATATTTACTGTAATTATTCATAGAAACGTATTGAAAATGTTCAGAGACTGAGGAGACAAGTCTCATCGTGAAACACACAGACAATATCATAATTAATAAACTATTTCTACTGTTCATCAAGTGTAGCTGTCTCTAAAAGGCCTTTCAAATCAAAATCACATTGGTGAGATCCACACATTTATTTTCAGAACTTAAAGAAGAAACAGACTCCAGTGTAATATTTGTGTTACTGGCACAAGTGATAGGAACAGGAATGGAGCATATTGTCCAAATATAACCAACATCCATTTGTCTCTGCTCTGATGCTGCCTGAACTGTGGGCTTTCTCTCCAGCATTTTCAATTGGTGCAATAGCAGGAAACAGAGTAATGGTGAGCGGTTGTTTTTTGAACTGAAGGCTTGTGCCCACCAGTGTTCCACAGAGGTTGGATCTGAGTTTTCTTTGTTTGTCATTTATGTAAATGATTTGCGTGAGAACATCGAAGGCATGGTTTGTAAGTTTGTGGGTGACACCAAAACTGGTGGCACATTGGACAGTGAAGAATGATTTCTAAGAATACAAAAGGATCTTGATGAAATGGGTCAATATACTGACAGATAGCAGATAGAGTTCAAGCTGGATGAATGTGAGGTGCAGGCAACAGTGCGTGTTTGTTGCTGTCTGTTGCACCAGGAATGGAATTATTTTATTCCCCATCGCCTGCGTTCAAAACATGATATCCTTCATGATCTTTGAGAGGCCTAATCCTCTCTATGGTTACCTTCTTGCTGTTAATGTAGTTGCACAATATTTTTGGATTATCCTTAACCTTATCTGCCCATTCTATCTCATATCGCCTTTTTACTTCACTGATTTCTCTCGAAATAATGCCCCACACTTTATATTGACTAAGAGATTAAATTGAAGAAAGTTGTCTATATCTAAAGTAAGGTTTTCTTTGATTCTTGAATAAAAGCTCGGCACAGTGGCACAGTGGTTAGCACTGCTGCCTCACAGCACCAGAGACCCAGGTTCAATTCCCGCCTCAGGCGACTCTCTGTGTGGAGTTTGCACATTCTCCCCGTGTCTGCGTGGTTTCCTCCAGGTGCTCCGGTTTCCTCCCACACTCCAAAGATGTGCAGGTCAGGTGAATTGGCCATGTTAAATTGCCTGCAGTGTTAGTTTAGGGGTATGGGTGGGTTGTGTTTTGGCGGGGCGGTGTGGACTTGTTGGGCCGAAGGGCCTGTTTCCACACTGTAAGTCATCTAATCTAAAAAAAAACTGTAGTTGTCCATTGTTCCTTAATCTTCCCTTCACTTTAACAGGAACATAATGCCTCTCAACTCCCGTCGTCACAATGTTGAACGGCTCCCACTTGCCAGACATTGTTTTACCTGCTGACAGTCTAATCCAATCAAATTTGATAAGTCCTTGTCCCATGCCATTAAAATTTATGGTACTCCAATTAAAAAAAAATATGAATTAAAGGCTTATTCTTTTCCATAACTATTATGAAACTAATAGAATTATGATTGCAATGCCCAAAACGTTCCTTCACATTTACTTCAATCACTTGCCCTGCCTAATGCACAAAAGAAGCCTACTTTTGCTCCTTCTCTGTTAGAATCATCTGGATATTGATGAAGAAAATTTTCGTGAACATATTTGACAAATTCTTCACCATCCAACCCTTTAATGCTGCGGTAGTTCCAATCAATTTTAAGAAAATTAAAAACCCCATTATTACAACCTTATTTAGAATAAATATATCCGCGATCTCCCTACATGTTTGTTTCTCAATTTATTTCTTACTGTTGGAGAGCATATGGTACAATACAATCAATGTGTTCTTTCCTTTCTTATTTTTAATTTCGACCAATATATTTTCACTGGACGGTTTGTCACAAAAGAGCATTTAGTGCTATCTGTTCAAAGTGAACTTTATTTTCTTATTTTTAATACTACCTGCGTATTTTAACTGGATAATTCTTCAGAAAAAACTTTCCTATTTCCAGCATAAATTTATTCCTTAATCAAAAATTGCAGACTGCCCCCTCCCTGCCCTCTGCATATCTGTTTCCATCCTTTCTCTGACACTTAACAGGTGGAACATTGAATTGCTAGTCTTGAACATCTCTCAGGGGAAAGTGAGGACTGCAGATGCTGGAAGTAAGAGTCGAGAGTGGGGTGCTGGAAAAGCACAGCAGGTCATGTAGCATCCAAGGAGCAGGAAAATCGACGTTTCAAACAAAAGCCCTTCATCAGCCCATTCCTGATCAAGGGCTTTTGCCCAAAATGTTGATTGACCAATTTTCTGTAAAACATATGGTGTCCCGATCCCATGTTCTTAAACATGCCCCGAGTTCATCAGCCTACCCTGTCAGACCCCTCACTTGAAATAAATGCAACTTCCTGCTTCAGAATTACTATATACTTGTGACTCTCTCGTTTTTCTTTTCTAATTGACGTGCTATCCTCACATTCATAAAATTCTCCATCCATCCTACCATTTATAATTCTACTTGGAATATCCCCCTTGTCAACTCAATCAACATAATGTCTTCCTACATACAAGGAGCAAATCTCCCTGCTAAAATATTGGTTGCTTTCCAGTTTAGATTAGACCAATCCTTTCTGAACAGGTCATTTCTATTCTAAAATAGATTCCAATTTCCCAAAAAATTGAAATCCCTCAACAATACAGTAGCTCTTCAGCCGCTGGTTTTTCTCCATTAACCTTTTGTTCCTTCCCAGTTGGGTTTTGCATTGGGAAGAATCCAGAATGTATTGCTTTAAAGGTTTTATTATTAATACTCTACCTCACCTTTTAAGTTCACTCTGTACTGCTTTAATCTTTCCCTAAAAATATAATTCCTGCCAATATCTACAATAATGGTTGGCTACTCATTCTCACCTTTAACAATGTGCTTGAAATGTTTTGAGACGTTCTTAATCTTAGCACAGGGAAATCTACAAACCCTCCTCACTGCCACAGAATCTTAAGTTAATGTCCCTGAAAGAAAAGTCCACTAAAGCAATCATTCTACAAAATCTTCTCAAACGCTGCTGAACATAAGAATCAATCCAAGTGTCCAACAATTGACTGTTCTTCCATTTTCCTCAGAGAGACAATCCCCTTCAGCTGTTCTAAAAGCTGAAAAGCATTTTGGTAGAGGAATAGTCACCAGAGAATTTTGAACTACTTTCTTATCTTTCCTGAGAGCCACACTTCTATATGACTGATATGCTGGATAATATTTTTTTTCCAAATCTTCCAGCCATCTTTTTTTAAAAGCATAAAATTTAATAATTTGTTTCCAGTTCAAGGTTGACTTGACGATATGATTTGATCTCCTTCTGTAAGTCTATATACAGAATTTAGTTGAATCTTTATTCTCATCACTCCAACTATTTCAAACAAAATTATGAATCTATCTCTATCATCGAGATGGAATCTTCCTTCTGCTCTGTCTATTGCAGGGAACAATACAAAGAACATTATCCTGGTCCACGTGGAACACAAATGTTGCAGTGAAAGCCATCTAAACCTTATCCAGTACTAATTACGTACAAGCTTAATTAATAAATCATACAGAGATACATAGTATAAAAGTAGAATTCAGCTCCATGTCCAAAATAAATTTTGTGGCTCCCTCGTAAAAAAGAACTCAACTGCATCACGCTGTAAATTCATCAAAATAGGAGCAACAAGAGAACTGAATTCTCAAAGCTTTCCCTGTGAACAACATCTGAAGAATAGAAGAAAATCAGGGCTTAGTTGTGAACTTCCTAAATGATGATGATGAGAATGGGAAGGATGGAGTTTGGAGGGAATGGTAAATAATTTTGTGGATGACAGAAAGAGGAGCTGGTCGTTCACAGTGAGGAGGAACGTGTGAGGGTACAGGATGGTATAAACCGGTAGTTCAGATGGACAGATCAATCGCTAATGAAATTTAACACTGATACCTTTCAGAAGTAACAAGACAAGAGTGTACTCAAACAGAAGAGAGGCTGGGTCTACTTGATTTTACTTTTAAGCAAAGAAGGCTGAGAGGTGGTCCTGATGGATGTGTTTAACAAAATGAGGAGTCTAGACAAGGAAAACATAGAGTAGCTCTTCCCCTTACTCGAAGGCTCAATAATAAGGAAATAATTCATTGAACTAAATTTATTGAAATAATACACTGTTTTTTCCATTCCACTCGTCATTGTGGTTGAAAATGTGTTGCTGGAAAAGCGTAGCAGGTCAGGCATCATCCAAGGAGCAGGAGAATCGATGTTTCTTTAGGAATCCTGAAGAAGGGCTCATGCCCGAAATGACGATTCTCCTGCTCCTTGGATGCTGCCTGACCTGCTGCGCTTTTCCAGCAACACATTTTCAGCTCTGATCCCCAGCATCTGCAGTCCCCACTTTCTCCTCACTCGTCATTGTGCTCTAACACAGGTACATTTTCCTTATATGATCTAAAGACCAATATGTGCCCGTTCCTTGACATGCCGAGAACGATATAAAGAATTAAAAGGGAATTATGTCGGGAGTCGGGTGTCCATTTGCTGAGAGGTGTGAGGGCGGAGCGAAAGAATTCTGGGAAGTCATATATTTGTGTGGTTGCATTACCCGAAACACTACTCGGGTAATGTCTCCCACCCAGCTCCTCCTCTGACCAAAAAAAACTTCTGTGCGCCAGATTGGTAAGGTAGCGAGTTTATTTTTTATTCCTTTTTTTTAACAGTCTCTTTGTGAATTTAGAATCATGGGAATGGTAGTGAGGGCAGTTGAATGTTCCTCCTGCAGAATGTGGGAGATAAGGCTCACCACTCGTGTCCCTGCTGACGACATCTCCAGCTCCTCGAAAACCGCATTAGGGAACTGGAGCTGGAGCTGCATGAACTTCGGATCATTCGAGTGGCAGAGGGGGTTATTGAGAGGAGTTACAGGGAGTTAGTCACTTCTCAGGTACAAGAAAAAGGCAAATGGGTTACAGTCAGGGGATGGAAAGGGAAACGGCAGGCAGTGCAGGGATCCCCTGTGGCCATCCACCTCAACAATAAGTATACCGTTTTGAGTACTGTTGGGGGGGGGGGGGGGCTTACCTGGGGAAAGCAGTGGGGCAAAGGGCTCTGGCACAGAGTCTGTCCCTGCTGCTCAGAAGGGAAGGGGAAGAGGAGCAGAGCAGTATTCATTGGGGACTCCACAGTTAGGGGGACAGATAGGAGGTTCTGTGGGAACGAGAGAGACTCATGGTTAGCGTGTTGCCTCCCAGATACTGGGGTTCGTGATGTCTCTGATAGTGTTTTTGGGATCCTTAAGGGGGAAGGAGAGCTGCGCCAAGTTGTGGTCCACATCGGCACCAATGACATAGGTAGGAAGAGAGATGGGGATTTAAGGCAGAAATTCAGGGAGCTAGGATGGAAGCTTAGAGCTAGGGTGAACAGAGTTGTTGTCTCTGGTTTGTTGCCCGTGACACGTGCTAGTAAGGCAGGGACCAGGGAAAGAGAGCAATTGAACACATGGCGACAGGGCTGGTGCACGACGAAGAGTTTTGGATTCTTGGATAATTGGGGCTCTTTCTAGGGTAGGTGGGACATCTACAAGCAGGATGGTCTTCATCTGAACCTGAGGTGTACCACTATCCTGGGGGAGGGGAATTCACTAAGGCTATTGGGGTGGGTTTAAACTAATCCAACAGGCGAATGGGAACCAAAATTGCAGTTCGACTATAGAAAAGGTTGAGAGTAGGGAGGTCCAAAATCAACTTTCAGGGATGCAAGATGGCACCAGCAAGCAGGAAGTTGGTTTGAAGTGTGTCTACGTCAACGCCAGGAGCATCCGGAATAAGGTAGGTGAACTTGCAGCATGGGTTGGTACCTGGGACTTCAATGTTGTGGCCATTTCGGAGACATGGTTAGAGCAGGGACAGGATTGGTTGTTGCAGTTTCCAGGATTTAGATATTTCAGTAAGAACAGAGAAGATGGTAAAAGAGGGGAGGTGCGGCATTGTTAGTCAAGGACAGTATTACAGTTGCAGAAAGGATATTTGGGAATCGTCAACTGAGGTAGAATGGGCTGACGTTAGAAATCGGAAAGGAGATGTCATCCTGTTGGGAGTCTTCTATAGGCCACCGAATATTTCCAGAGATGTAGAGGACCGGATAGTAAAGATGATTGTTAATAGGAGTGAGAGAGACAGGGTAGCTGTCATGAGGGACTTCAACTTTCCAAATATTCACTGGGAACACTACAGTAGGAGGAATATAGATGGGTCAGTTTTTGTCTAGTGTGCAGGAGGGCATCTTGTCACTGTATGTAGACAGGCCAACAAGGGATGAAGCCACATTAGATTTGATACTAGGTAATGAACCCGACCTGGTGTTAGAAAAGGACGTAGGTGATCACTTTGGTGATAGCGATCACAATTCTGTTATGTTTACTTTAGTGATAGAAAGGGATAGGTGTATACCACTGGGTAAGAGATACATCTGGGAGAAATGCAATTATGGTGCGATTAGGCAAGATTTAGGAAGCATAGGACGGGCAAGGAAACTGCCAGGGATGGACTTATTAGAAAAGTGGTGCTTATTCAAGGAACAGCTCCTGAGTGTCCGAGATAAGTATGTACCTGTCAGGGACGAAGGAAGCTGTAGAGCGTGGGAGCAGTGGTTTACGAAGGGAGTGGAATCTCTGGTCAAGAGAAAGAAGAAGGCTTATGTTAGGATGAGATGTGAAGGCTCCATTAGGGCGCTTGAGGGTCACAAGGTAGCCAGGAAGGACCTAAAGAGAGAGCTCAGAACAGCCAGGAGGAGACATGAGAAGTTGTTGGCGGATAAGATCAGGGTAAAACCTAAGGCTTTCTATCGGTATTTAAGGAATAAAGGAATAACGAGAGTAAGATTAGGGGCAATCAAGGTTAGTAGTGGGAACTTGTGTGTGGAGTCAGAGGAGATAGGGGAAGGACTAAATGAATATTTTTTGACAGTATTCACTGTAGAAAACGACAATGTTGTCGAGGAAAGTACAGAGGTGTGATTGAGACAAGGTGTGATTGAGGTTCACAAGGAAGAGGTATTAGAAATCCTGCTGAGTATGAAAATAGATAGGTTCTCTGAGCCGGAAGGGATTTATCCTAGACAATAAACAATAGACAATAGACAATAGATGCAGGAGTAGGCCATTCAGCCCTTCGAGCCTGCACCACCATTCAATATGATCATGGCAGATCATTCCTAATCAGTATCCTCTTCCTGCCTTATCTCCATAACCCTTGATTCCACTATCTTTGAGAGCTCTATCCAACTCTTTCTTAAATGAATCCAGAGACTGGGCCTCCACTGCCCTCTGGGGCTGGGGCAGAGCATTCCACACAGCCACCACTCTCTGGGGAAGACGTTTCTCCTCATCTCTGTCCTAAATGGTCTACTCCGTATTTTGAAGCTGTGTCCTTTGGTTCGGCACTCACCCATCAGCGGAAACATGTTTCCTGCTGCCAGAGTGTCCAATCCTTTCATAATCTTATATGGCTCAATCAGATCTAAACTCAACGGTATACAAGTCCAGTCGCTTCAGTCTTTCAGTGTAAGGTAATCCCGCCATTCCAGGAATTGACCTCGCTGCACTCCCTCAATAGCCAGAATGTCTTTCCACAAATTTGGAGACCAGAACTGCACACAGTACTCCAGGTGTGGTCTCACCAGGGCCCTGTACAGCTGCAGAAGCACCTCTTTGCTTCTATATTCAATTCCTCTTGTTGTGAAGGCCAGCATGCTATTAATCTTCTTCACTACCTGCTGTACCTGCATGCTTACTTTCATTGACTGGTGTACAGGAACACCCAGATCTCTCTGTACTGCCCCTTTACCTAAATTGATTCCATTGAGATAGTAATCTGACTTCCTGTCTTGCCACCAAAGTGGATAAGCATACATTTATCCACATTAAACTGCATCTGCCCACTCACATAACTTGTCCAGGTCACCCTGTCATCTCCTAACATACTCATCACATTTCACCGTGCACACCCAGCTTGGTATCATCAGCAAATTTGCTAATGTTACTATTAATACCACCTTCTATGTCATTAACATATATTGTCAAAAGCTGCAGTCCCAGCACGGATCCCTGCGGTACCCCACTGGTCACTGTCTGCCATTCCGAAATGGAGCCGTTTATCACTACCCTTTGTTTCCTATCAGCCAACCAATTTTCAATCCAATCTAGTACTTTGCCACCAATACGATGCGCCTTAATTTTACTCATTAACCTCCTGTGTGGGACTTTATCAAAAGCTTTCTAAAAGTCCAGGTACACCACATCTACTGGATCTCCCTCGTCCATCTTCAGAGTTACATCCTCAAAAAATTCAAGAAGATTAGTCAAGCATGATATCCCCTTCATAAATCCATGCTGACTCTGTCCTATCCTGTTACTACCATCCAGATGTGCCGTATGTTCATCCTTTATAATAGACTCCAGCATCTTTCCCACCACTGAGGTCAGACTAACTGGTCTATAATTTCCTGCTTTCTCTCTCCCACATTTCTTAAAAAGTGGTGTAACATTAGCCACTCTCCAATCCTCAGGAACCGACCCCGAATCTATCGAACTCTGGAAAATAATCACTAATGCATCCACGATTTCCCGAGCCACCTCCTTCAGTATATTGGGATGCAGACCATCAGGCCCCGGAGACTTATCAAACTTCAGACCTAACAATCTCTCCAACACCAACTCCTGGCAAATATAAATACCCTTAAGTTCAGGTCCTTCAGCCACTGTTACTTCAGGGAGATTGCTTGTGTCTTCCCCAGTGAACACAGATCTGAAGTACCCATTTAATTCCTCTGCCATTTCTAAGTTCCCCGTAATATATTCCCCTGTCTCTGTCTCCAAGGGCCCAATTTTAGTCCTAACCAATTTTTTGCCTTGCACATACCTAAAAAAGCTTTGACTATCCTCCTTTATATTATTGGCCAGTTTACCTTCGTACCTCATTTTTCCTCTGCATATTTCCTTCTTAGTAATCTGCTGTTGCTCTTTAAAGGCTTCCCAGTCCTCAGTTTTCCCACTTATCTTTGCTATGTTATACTTTTTATCTTTTAAATTTATATGTTTCTTAAATTCCCTCGTCAGCCACAGCCACCCATGCCTCCTCCTTGGATCTTTCTTCCTTTTAGGAATGAACTAATCCTGCAACTTCTGCATTATACACAGAAATATCCGCCATTGTTCCTACACGGTCGTCCCTGCTAAGGTATTGCACCATTGAACTTTGGCCAGCTCCTCCCTCATAGCTCCATAGTTCCCTTTATTCAACAGAAGTACTGTCACTTCCGACTGTACCCTCTCCCTCTCAAATTGCAGATTGAAGCTTACTGTATTATGGTCACTACTTCCCAATGGCTCCTTCACTTCGAGGTCTCTGACCAATTCTGGTTCGTTACACAATACCAGATCCAGAATTGCCTTCTCCATGTTCGGCTCCAGCACCAGCTGCTCTAAGAATCCATCTCTGAGGCACTCCATAAAGTCTCTTTCTTGAGGTCCAATACCATCCTAATTCTCCCAGTCTACCTGCACGTTAAACTCCCCCATAACAACTGTAGTAACATCTTTACAACAGGACAATTACAGCTCCTGATTCAACTTAAATCCGACATCCAGACTACTGTTTGAGGGCCTGTAGATGACTCCCAAAAGGGTCTTTTTACCGTTAGTATTTCGCAGCTCTATCCACACTGACTCTACGTCCCCTGACTCTAGGTCCCCCCGCGCATGGGACTGAATATCTTCCCTTACCAACAAGGCCACCCCACCCCCTCTGCCCTCAGTCTGTCCTTACAATTGCACG
The DNA here is from genome assembly GCF_047496795.1 of Chiloscyllium punctatum. Classification (NCBI taxonomy): domain Eukaryota; kingdom Metazoa; phylum Chordata; class Chondrichthyes; order Orectolobiformes; family Hemiscylliidae; genus Chiloscyllium; species Chiloscyllium punctatum. The sequence continues at coordinate 87,201,086 of NC_092750.1, forward strand.
TGTAGCCTTGAATATTCATTTCCCAGGCCCTGTCCACTTGAAGCCACGTCTCAGTTATGCCCACAATATCGTATCTGCCAATTTCCAAAAGAGCCCCAAGCTCATCCATCTTACGTCTCATGCTTCGTGCATTCATGTAGAGAATTTTTAATTTGTTACTGCTGTCACCCTTCCCATCAACCCCTATTTCACTCAACCTTACAGCATGATCCCTTCCCGAGTTTTCTGCCTCATTGATACAGTTGTCTTTCTTGACTTCTCCTGTTCTAACTTTCCCTTCATTTTCCTTTTTAAACATCCAGTTTGTCACTTCCCCCCGCTACTTAGTTGAAATGTAGCGGTGTTGCAGTAGAAAATCTGCCTGCCAGAATGCTGGTCCCTAACCTATTAAGGTACCAACCGTCTCTCTTGTAGAATTTATGCTTACCACAAAATATACCCCAGTTATCCAAGAAATTAAATCCTTGCTTCCTGCACCAGTTCCCCAACCACACGTTCAAGTCCATTATCTCCCGGTTTCTGGCCACACTAGTCCGAAGAACTCGAAGCAAACTGGAGATTATCACCTTGGACGTCCTGTTTTTCAGCCTTCTTCCGATTTCTCCGAAGTCCCGCTGTAGTCTATTCCTCCTCTTCTTCCCGACATCATTTGTGCCGACATGTACCACCACCTCTGGCTCTTCACCCTCATCCTTAAGGATTTCCAGCACTCTGTCCGCGATGTCTTTCACCCTGGCACCAGGAAGGCAACACATCATCCTTAAATCCCGTCTGCTACCACAAAAATCCCGGTCAGTTCCTCTTCACGATGGAGTCCCCTATTACCACGGCTCTGTGTGATGTCCGACTCTTCCGCTCTGCCTCTGCGCCAACTTTTGATTGACAGACCTGGCCACCTTGCGAACTGGCAGTGTCACCAGTCTCTACTGCTTCCAAAAGATTCAACTTGTTCCTGACAGGTACTTCTCCCGGGGTCTCTTGCACCTGTCTCCTCTCTGCCTTCCTTATCGTCTGTTCTCTTCTGGCATGAATGGTGTAATAACCTCACTGAAGGTCTTGTCCAGAAAGATTTTGTTCTCTTGAATGAGCCTAAGGTCCTCGAGTTATTTCATCAGCGCTGCAATATGCTCTGTCAGGAGCTGAATGTGCACACACTTTGCACACATATACGAGACACACCAGAGTCGTTGACCTCCCACATCAAGCACGTAACACAGTGAACCAGCTTGGCAATCATGTCTTCACTCTTCAGCTGTGGCGTAATCACTTCACTCAACCTCCTTGTCAAAGTCTCCTGAGCTGAAGCCTCACTCTTCGATCCAAACTTCCTTCGACCCCCTTTTTGTGGCAAGTCTGTGGACTCTTAATTTAGGTTAGAGGAGGAGGGAGGGAGGGAGACCCTACTTTATTGGACCTGGGGTTTAGAATACACCCACTCTAATAGCAATCACTTACCTTCCCGACCGGCTTTGCGCTCCGCCTGAACTTCCGCCCAGCTCCCGCCGCTCTCTACTGCGAAAATGATCCTCTGGGAAGCCAGGGAGCAGATTCCGAGCCTTTGGCATTGATCTTTAAATCGTCATTGTCTACAGGAATAGTGCCAGAAGACTCGACGATAGCAAATGTGGCTCCCCTGTTCAAGAAGGGGAGTCGAGACAACCCTGATAATTATAGACAAGTGACCCTTACTTCAGTTGTTGGTAAAGTTTTGGTAAACGTTATAAGACCTTTGAGGTATAATCATCTCAAAAGAATAATTTGATTAGGGATAGTCAGCACGGTTTTGTGAAGGGTAGGTCATGCCTCACAAACCTTATTGATTTCTTTGCGAAGGTGATCAGACAGTAAAAATTAAAGCAAACCGGTTGATGTGGTGTATATGGATTTCAGCAATTGTTCAATAAATTTCCCCACAGTAGCGTATTGTCCAAAATGCGGAGTAATGGGATTGTGAGAGATATAGCAGTTTGGATCATTCACTGGCTTGCTGAAAAAAGACAGAGGATGGTGGTTGATGGGAAATGTTCATCCTGGAGTCCAGTTACCAGTGGTGTACCGTGAGGGTCAGTGTTGAATCCACTGCTGTTCGTCATTTTTATGAATGACCTGGATGACGGCGTAGAAGGGTGGGTTAGTCAATTTGCAGATGATACTAAGGTCTGTGGAGTTGTGGATAGTGACGAAGGATGTTGTAGATTACAGAGAGACATAGGTAAGCTGCAGAGCTGGGCTGAGAGGTGGCAAATGGAATTTAGTGTGGACAAATGTGAGGTGATTCACCTTGGTTCGAGTAAACGGAATGCAAAGTAATGGACTAATGGTGAGATTCTTGGTAGTGTAGATGAGCAGAGAGATCTCAGTGTCCAAATACACAGATCCTTGAAAGTTGCCACCCAGTTTGACAGGGTTGTTAAGAAGGCATAGAGTGTTTTAGCTTTTCTTAATAGAGGGAGCGAAATCTGGAACCATGAGGTTATGCTACAGTTGTACAGAGCGCTGGTACTGTGTACTTGGAGTATTGTGTACAGTTCAGGTCATCACATTATGAGGAGGATGTGGAAACTTTGGAAAGGGTGCAGAGGAGATTTACTAGGATGTTGCCTGGTATGGAGGGTAGGTCTTACGAAGAAAGTCTGAGGGACTTGAGGCTGTTTTCATTGGAGAGAAGAAGGTTCAGAGTTCACGTAATAGAGACATATAAAATGATCAGAGGGTGAGATAAGGGAGAGGGAGAGCCTTTTTCCAAGTATGATGACGGCGAGCAGGAGGGGGCATAGCTTTAAATTAAGGAGTGATAGATATTGGACAGATGTCAGAGGTAATTTCTTTACTCAGAGAGTAGTAAGGTTATGGAATGCTTTGCCTCCAACGGTAGTAGATTCGCCAACTTTAAGTACATTTAAGTCGTCATTGGACAAGCATATGGATGTAGCGTAGGTTAGATTTGCTTCAGATGGAATAGTGTAGGTTAGATGGGCTTCAGATGGAATAGTGTGGGTTAGATAGGCGTCAGATTGGTATGACAGGTCGGTGCAACATCGAGGGCTGAAGGGCCTGTACTGCACTGCATTGTTCTATGTTCTATGTTCTTTGACTTATATCCATTTCACATCTTCCTTTTCTAACCAATTCAATGTTTGTATTCTCCCACAATACCTTTAACACATTTTTCATAAGATATAGATTATGGATACTTTCTAACAGAATTGATAGCATAATATTTTTACTCAATATCTAACCAATAAATTTGCAATAATGCTGAACTATTTTGTTGTCCCATCACCCAGTTCCCAGACTGCAGTTGCAGCAAATAGTCATTAAAATTCAAAAGAATTGCCAAGTCTTTACTTCTGATCTAAGTGGTCATTTGTCCCTTTATTGTGAAATGGGCATATTAATTACGGACTGTCTGTATGACTGTAACATTTTGATGTGGATTACTCCAGGCAATTAAACATCAGGAGGTAGAACAGCGATAGGCCAGCTGGGTGCCAAGGCCTGCTGTGGGAATCAACAAAGCCTGACTGTGGTCTTTTCTCCACATTAATGTCTTGTTCCAGACACATAGAGCAACCTGCATCTCCTTCAAACAAACCTCTCGAATCCTGTGAACCCAGCGACCAACAGTGAATAAAATCCAAAGAACTGTAGAAGGTGCAACACACGAAAATAGAAATTAGGAGTGGTGGTAGGAAATTCAACTGTGCAGTTAACCTCAATAAACACCATCTGCCAGATATAGCAATCCGCCCCATTTTCTAACCCTACCATTATTCATCTGTAAACTCTTTAGCTCCTCATTACAGCCTGTTTTACCACCTAATTTAATGCCATCTATGAATTTAGTTGCTACACTCTGTCTCTCCTTCCAGGTCATTTGGGCAGATTGTAAACAATTGAGGTCTGAGAACTGAACCCTGCAGCACCTCACTAGTTTCAGTTCGCCAGGGAAAGACCATTTATCCCGATGCTCTGCTTTGTTAGTCAGTCAATCCTCTATCCAATTCAATACTCTACCCTTAACCGCTCGCTTCTAACCGGCTAGATCAGTCCTTTATGCAGTACCTTCTGAAGTTCCGATGTCCAGCAATTGCTGTATCCCCATTATCCACCTTGCTGGTTACATTCTCAAAGAACTCCAGCAGTTTTGTCAAGCACAACCTGCCCATCATGAAACTGTGCTGACACTGGTGAATTGATCTTTGTTTTTCCAAGTGTTTAGTTATTTCATACTTTATGGTTGACTGAAGAAACTTTCCCATGACAGAGGGTAAACTCACTGGTCTACAGTTTGTGATTTTTTGTCTATCTCCTGTTTTGGGAACGAGTACTACATTATTAATTTTCCAATACATCGGTACCGTTCCAGAATTCAAGGATTTTTTTGAATATCCTAACTAACATATCCACTATCTCTGCTGTTACATCCTTTAATATGATATACCGCAGGCCGAGGGTCTGACCTGTCTATAATCCCATCAATGTATTTTATATCTTCTTCCTCGTAATCGTACTTCCATCATGATACTTTGCAGTTGTTTTAAATTTTGAGAAGAAATTATCTTGCACTGTGAAAACAGAAAGTGTTGGTTTTGCCGCTGTCATTTCTGAGTTTCCCATTGTTACCTCGCCATTTTCATCCTCTCAAAGGCCAACATTTGCTTTCAGCATTTTAAAACTTTTTGACTACTCAGAGAAGTATTCTTTATCATTTCTTATGTTTTCTTCTCATTTTCTTTCATAGCCGTTTTGATGATGTTTTTAGTCGCCGTTTGCTGACAATTGAAATGTTTTTCTTTAATTCATTAAAGGATGAGCGTGTCGCTGGTTAGACAGCACTCATTGTCTGTCCCTAATTGCACAGAGGGCAGTTAAGCGTCAACCAATTTAGTGTGGCTTTGAAGTCATATGTAGGTCAGACCAGGTAAGGAGGGTGTTTTACTATCCTAAAGGACATTCATGAAACATATGGGTGTTTCCAACAATGAGCAATGGATTCATTATCATCAATAGACTCTTAATTCCAGGTTCATATTGGACTTAAATTCCACTATCTGCCATGGCGGCATTTGAAGCCATGTCCCCAGAACATTATCTGGATTAGCAGTCAGCAGTAATACCACCAGACAAGAACCTTCATGTTATTGTTGACTTCCTTGTTAAGACATGGATTGCTTTTCACCTTTTTACAATACTTCATCCACTCAGGATTACACTTTATTTGAGGGGTTTTGACTTTCTCCCGAAGTAGTTGCCACTGTTCTTCAAATGTCTTGTACTTTAATCTTTTTGGCATGTCCAATCAGGCCAAGCCCTTCCTCAGGCCAGTAAAATTATCAGTGTCCAACACTAAGTCTCTCCTATGTGACTCGGTCTTCGCTGTTACAGTCTGAATGTGAAACTCCAACATATTGTGGTCACTCTTTCTAAGATGATCCTGTACTACAATATGATTTATCGCTTCTTTACATTATGTAATACCAAAGCCAGTTCTCTGGTTGGTTCCATTACATGTTAATCAAAGAATTATCCATCATATATTCGACGAATCGTTCTTTGAGGGATACCCTTGCCAAATTGATTAATCCAGTCAATTTGCATGCTTACATTCCCATAATCACTCTTGTGGTCTTGTCTCAAGCCATCGTTATTTCCTGGTTCATGCTATTCCCTACTTTGAAAGTAATTTGTCGTGTATGTGCGTGGGTGGGGGTGGGGGTGGGGGTGGGGGGGGGGGGAGGCGGTCGTAGTTTGTGGGCTGGAAATGCTCCTACCAATAGGTTTCTTTCAATGTGTTTTATTTCAAACCAGACTGATTCATCAGTATTGTTCCACGTGCTAATATCATTTCTTAATACAGCCTTGACATAGTCCTTAACCAATACAGACACTCCACCTGCTGTTCCTTCTTGTTTGAATACTGAGTAGCCTTGGACATTTAACACCCTAGTCCTACCTTTATGTAACCACATTTCAGTCATGCCCACCATGCCATACCTATTTATACCTGTTAGCACGATCAGCTCATTCATTTTATTCCAAATACTGCACACATTTAGTTAAAAAAACGTTTTAACATAAGTTCTATTGATTTAGCTTGCCCTTTTAATATTTGTGTGCACAGGCGCTCCATCCTTATTTATTGATCCCTGATAATAGTGAGCCTATCCTTTACTCCAACTTCCAACTCACGTTTTTAAAATTGATGTGAATAGTTCCCTCAGCATGGTCATTAAAATGATTCCGTATGTTTAATTGACAAACCTTTACTTTCTGCTCATTTTCTGACCTGCTGCTTACGTTCCCATCCTCCTGTATCATTAGCTTAAATCTGCACGATCACACCTCCCTTTCAGGATGTTGGGGACCCTCCAGTTAAAGTGCACACTTTCCTTTTTGTACAGTTCCCACTTGAGCTGAACGTGATCGGAATCATCCAAAAATCAGAAAAGCTCCTCCCAAACTAGCTCTTTGCCACATATTCAACGCGACTATCTTCCTCTTCCTTGTCTCACTTCCAGATGCCCAGGGAGTAATCCCAAAAATATAATCCTGGAGATCCTGCTTTTCAACTCACTCCTAACTCTCTGAACTTCCTTTGCAGGGTATTTCAAAGTTTCACTCTTCTTACCTATATTATTGGTGTCAATGTGAACCATGACCACTGGCTGTTTACCCTCCCACTTCAATACACCCTGAGCATGCTCAGAGACATTCTTGATCCTGGCGCCAACCACCCTTTTTATGAAGAAATCATAGAATCATAGAATCCCTACAGTGGGAAAACAGGCCATTTCAAACAGCACGTCCACGCTGACATTTTGAAGAGTAACCCATTCTGACCCATTCCCCTACTCTGTTACTCTGCATTTACCCCTGACTAATGCACCTAAGCCGCACATCGCTGACCACTATTGGCAAAGCAGAAACAATCCAGACTCATTCCTCTACATTTTGTTGAATCTGCTATCTCCCAATAGATAATGACAGAACGACTGAGCATTTCCAGCGTCTTCTGGTTTTGTCACCGATGTTGATTGCATATTGATAAAAAAAGTATGCAACACAGAATTGAAACAAAAAACAAGGTGAATTTAAACTCTCAAGAGAAAACTAATTATTTAGTCGTTCAATGATCCCTGTAAAGGTTCATTACATTACTGCTGTTCTGTCCATGGGAACTTTGTTCACTTTCCCAATCCATGAATAAAGGAGGTTTTTACATTTCTTTGATATCAGAAAGTTTGGAAACGTTGCACATTTTCTTTTTCATATGGGAATGTGATAACATTGGATTCTTCCATCTCAGTCTAATTACACAGAATTATTCACAAAACGCACACACACATACACACATATACACGCATATGCATACACACATAGACACACACAAACACACATGCAAGCACACACACACATACACACACACACGCATGTACACAATGTAATTCTTTGTCAAAGAATACCAGTAACAATGTAATTGGAATGATAACTGGAAAGTAGGATTTAGGTAAAGGAAAGATGAGAGAAAATTCGGCTTTTGGAACAGAAAAGAGTATCATGGGAACTTACTAAGTTGATCAAATTTATGGGAAGCTATGCAAGGCAGATAAAAGTTACTGTTATGAAGGTGTAGAGAGAAATGTTAGATTTAACAGAGATTGGAAGCTGGCACAAAGTGTTCTGAAAGAAGTTAAATGCAACATTTGACTGTGAAATCAATAGCTGAGTTGCCACGAAACGAAATCCAATTCAAATTCGGCCAGTTTAAATATCGCCCCAACAAACTGAAATCAAATTGAGTTTGAAATACTTGATGACTTCAAAATCAATGAAATGGTCCGATGCTTAGAGGTATAAAACTGGACATTTTGAACATTTATGGGGAGAACTGCCGAGGACATCCAGAAAGATAGACTGCGAGTTGAAGGTCTTTCTGAAAGGTACCTGTCCATAAGAGGTTTGCATAGCAGAACATCGATACCAACCAAGAGAAAGCTCTACAGAGGAATGTATAAACGGAGAATAGACAAAGCTGACTGGTTTTGAAATGTGTTATTAATTTGTAAACCTTAATCATTTTTTTTTGTTTTATCGGACGAGTATTGTTAAGTGGGAGGTCAAAGATACGTTCAACAATAGGGAGTTCTAAATAGTTTTTTGTTTTATTATGGGACTTAAATAACAAAATTGTTAATTTTACTTTTAATTGTTACCTCTGTAAATGAATCTTTGCGTCTCGAAATTTAACAGATTATGGCATGAGGTGACTTTTTCCTGTGTGGCTGGTTTAAATTAGGAGAGGGGTTAACCCTGCGTCGTAATAGTTTGGGGGCTTTCGTCCACGTTATGGACAAATTTAGACAGATCCAGTCTGAGGTTTGAGCAGATTTATATAGATTTGAGGGATGAAAGGAAAATAAAGTATATTTAATCATTTGCATGTTCGTGTCTGAGATCATTAAATAAAACGTCAGTGAGACAACGTGTTTAATTCCGATGACTTGTGTTTGTTTAAATTAAAAGTGAGAGAAATGGGTGTTAAAAAAAACTTCAGAGGGGTTCGAAGATGTTTCTCAAACTTGCCACGAAATCTTAGAAGGAAAGATAAAGGCCAAACGTTTAGAATTAGCAAGGAAGTTAGATTTGGATTTAACCAAGGACAAAAGTAAAGCTGAAATTGTCCCGGAACTTCTCACATTCTAAGGTGTGTCAGAAACACAGACAAGTGCAGTAGAGTGAGAAAAACAAAACGTAAATTCCAATTGAGGAAAATGCAGTTTAAAGATAAACAAAGGGAGAGAAAGAGAGAGAAGAAACAGAAAGCAAGACAGAACAGAGAGAGAGTAAAAAAAAGAGAGAAGGAGAAGGTTCTTAGCTGACCAAAAAGAGAGAGAATTTGAACTTGAGAAGTTGCGATTTAGTCAGCAAAGTCACATTAAAAGGATGGAGATTAAAAGAGACATTCGTGTTATAATTAACTATGTCAATACTCTGCAACATTTTAATGAGAAAGATGTTGATGCCTTCTTTATCTCATTTGAAAAATTGGCCAGGCATTTGGAGTGGTCTAAGGATTTATGGGTAATGATAGTTGGGATTCAAGTAGAAGGCAGGGAGAGTGAGGTATTTTCTCCGCTGTCAGATGAGGGTCACGAGATTCTCAAGAATGTCAAACAAGCTTTTTAAGTGCTCACGAATTGGTACCAGAATCATATGGACAGCAGTACAGAAGCATAAAGTAATAATCAGGTCAGACTTATGTTGAGTTTGAAATAAGTAAACATAGACATTTTGATAGATGGATGCTTGTTTTAAAAATAGATATGACCTATGAGGCTCTAATGGAGATTATTCTGCTGAACGAATTGAAAAACTCACTTCTAGAGATGATAAGAATTCACGTGGAGGAACAAAAAGTTCAGAATTTGGGAAGGGCCGTAGAATTAGCAGATGAATACATGTTGCTACATAAGACAGGCTTCCAACCAGAATTTCGTCTAGTGAAGGATCCCGTTGGGGAGATGTGGTGATGCTACACTGTAAAAGAAGCAGTACAGAATAAGAGTTTACCACAGGTTAACGAAGATATCCAAGAGGATATAAAGGAGATGAAAGGCCTCAGGTGCTTTCACTGTAATAGAGTGGGACACAGAAAGCTACAGTGCTGGTGGTTTCAGAATGGGAATTGGGAAAAGAGGTTTTCAATGCCATAAGAAGGGATATGTATGATCACAGTGCTGATAGTTAAGAAAGGGAATGTGGGAAAAGATGTGATAAAAGAAGCTAAGCCAGTCGCATTCCTGAAAGTCTGAAAGGAAACCCCAACAAGAACCGAGGAGCTGCATGAAAGTGCACAGCCTAGACAGAGTTAGTACCTGATCTCTATAAATAATTCGCCTCTGTGAGTAAAATTTACTCAGAAAAAACAGGGGGAGAATGAGAATAAGTTATAATTTAGAGAGATACAGGATCTAACCAGTTTCGAATAGTAAGAGATGGGCAACTTTGCAGTATTTCTGATCTGTTAGCCGAGAGTGTTATAATTTGTGGGATAGATGTACAGAAATTGAGCTTTCCTCACAATAAGATAGGGTTGGAGAGCCTTCTCAAGTCTGAGGAAGTAACCGTGGGAGTGGCTGACAGTGTATGAGTTCCAGGAATCCGTTTTTTTCTCGAGAATGATTTAGCAGGGTCCAAGTTGGGAGCGATACCCCTTGTTGTGGAGAAGCCCAGGAAGACCAAGAAACTGAGGAGTTAAAATAGAAATTACTGGTATTTTCCCAGACTGTACAGTAACCAGATCCTATTATCATAAGTCACAGCAGGAAGCACAAACTAAAGACAACGATGAAGGAGTTAAGGTTCTGTTAGCTGGCATCCTGTTTGACATAATGGTGCAGGGAAAACATGAACAAAGAGAGGGTCAGACAAAGGTGTTCAGTCGTGAAAGGTGAAGGGATTTGCAACAGATAGGCAAGATGGTAAAACATATATAGGTGGATGCGTACACTAAAAGTGAGGCAGAGTTATTTCTGAGGATTATTGTCGGAAATATAGAATCCTTAAACGGAAATGGAGACTACGGCAGGTTAGAGCAGAGGGGTAATGTACTGAAGTGCACCAGATTGTGTTGCCGGTAGTATAGAAACAGGAAGTGTTATTGTAGCACGTGAACTACCTTTGGGAGGTCACCGGGGGGTACAAAAGACTCAGGTTAAGGGACAAAAACATTGTTATTTTCCTGGAATGTACAAAGATATGGTTAACTTCAGGCATACGTGTCATACGTGCCAAATAGTAGGTAGGCCATTGGCAGTAATGAAACCAGGACCTCTGTCGCCAATTCCGACATTCAGAAACCCCTTCATGTGGCTAAAAAATGAGTGTGCCCTCCAGAAAAGTACAGGAGGGAAAGAATTGAAGAAACAGGTGATAGTTTCTGCCCCACAGAATGAGGAATGAATTCCAAATAGTGTGGATTTTGATGTGCCTCAAAATGTGTTAAAAATGTAGAAGTCCTTGAGCAGTAGGATAGGATCATAAACAATCTGCCTCAGGAGCATAGAACGCAGTTGAAACGTTTGTTATTGCAATATGAAGGCCTATGTAAGAATCAAACGGGGAGAACGAATGCCATTGTACCTGAAGTAGACGCATGGAATACTATTCTGATAAATCAACACACCTATCAGCTTAATCCTCTCAAAGCAGGCAGGTCCAGAAGGAGGTGGAGGCTATGCTAAATTAGGTCATCATCGAAACAAGCCATTGCGAGTGGAGCTCGTCGATTATCTTCGTTCCCAAACTGGATGCGACTCAATGATTTTGGTTGGATTATTAGAAGGTCAACACTGTTACAAAATCAGACTTATATCCAATACCGACATTGGAAGACTGTATCGAGAAAGTTGGACAAGTCAGTTACACCACAAAGTTGGACTTGATGCGTAGTTTCTGGCAGGTACCTTTGTCAGAGACGGTAAAATAAATTTCTGACTTGTAACGCCAAATGGACTGTATCAATTCAAAGTGATGCCCTTTGGAATGAACAACACACCCAACACATTCCAAAGACCCTTGAACAGAGTTGTGGCCTGATTAATAATCTGTGAAACGTTTGGACGATGTAGTGATCTTTACTCGGTCCTGGAAAGATCACTTGGTACAGTTGTCAGAGCTCTTTGAATGAATACGTGTAACTAAGCTGGTGATAAAATTAAACAAAACTAAATTCACGAAAGCAGACGTGATGTTCTTGTTACAAAACATCGGTCATGGAAAGTTGACCCCATGGAACACAAAGACAAAAGTTACCCAGGAATTTCCACGACCAACCCCGAATTTAAAGGTGCTTTGCTTCTTAGGAGTCAGCGGATTATATCGGAAATTTGTTCCAAACGTCAGCAGTGTAGTGGGAACATTAAACAATTTGCTGAAGAAGAACAGATGGACAGAACAATGCCAGGAAGCATTCGACCATTAGAAAGAAATATTGACCAAGATTGAGAAAGAACTATTGAGTTTGGTACTAGCCTTACGACATTTTAATGTGTAGTCACAAACAGCGTGTTGGAGACGGTTGTGTACACGGATCCCAATCTGCTTACATTCTTTGAACACTTTAAAGACTATTTCATTGGAGTCTTAAGTTACAGACTTTTAGTTTAAAAAATAGACACGTAGAATGTCGTAAGAATGTAATCACAGATGCGTTCTCACAGATTTAACTGATAAAGTTTCGACGAGATTTGCATTTATCCAATGTAAAATATCTGTATATGGGAAAAGTTAAGGTGATCTTAGATGTCAGTTATCTGTATGTTATGGTAATGTGTTTAAAGAATAGAAAAACAAATGAGACCGTGTTTGAATTATGATGGTTCTTTTTTGAGAGAGAAGGCGTTATGAACGTGTAAAGGGTATTGTACCTTTAAGAGAGTTGAAGGATTTACAAGCACAGTGAGTTCTGGAAAATTTACAATGTAGCATTTGGTTCAGCAGCTGGCAGTACCTGGGTGGCTATGAGACAAAAAATAAAATCAAATTTGTTCAATCCGTTTAAATTACGTCCCAAGAAGCTAAACTACAATCGAGTTTAAATTTTGCATTTGGCAATATTATAAAAAAATGAAATGAGCCGATGGTTTATGGTATGAAGCTGTAAACGAAATTGACCAGTTCGGTGAGAACTGTCACGTCACCAACATCTGCAGACTGCTCGGATAATAGCTCTCTTAAATTCACCTATATTTATCAATGATCTGTGAAACAGAAACACTACGGAGAATAAAAGAAGACAGAGGAAGATACAAAGAGAAGATTCGACAGCTGGCAGGTTCTGAAATTTGTCTGCTTTGGTAAATCTGAATTGGGGGTTTTTATCGGACCAGTATTGTAGAAGGGAAAGTAAAAGATAGGTCAGAGAAAGGAGTTGCAAATAGTTGTTAGGTAATTATTCCCTGTCAGACTTTAAAACAAAGTTGTTATTTTTACTTTAAATACTCACCTTTAGGATGGCTCTTGGCCGTCCGAATTTTTACAGGTTACAGCATGGGCTAAATCTTTTCTGTCTTGCAAGTTTAAATTAGCGTGAGGGGTGGGGGTGAGGATGGGGTTTACCCCGTGTTGTAACACTTTAACCCTGATTTCTCTGCAAAGATGCTGCCAGACCTGCTGAGCTTTTCCAGCATATTCCTGTCTTAGATTTCTGGTTTACGAAATCTGCAGTTCTCTTGACTTTCTTACGCGTATCTGCAGCCTTGGCTGAAATGCTCGAGGATAGGAAGGCAGCTAATGTTTTTACATTAGTTGTAATACGGCTGCAAGGAAAACCCAGGGAACTACAGACCAGTGAGTTTGATGTCAAGGATGGTGAGTGTTTGTAGGAGATTCTGAGAGGCAGGATTTACATGCATTTGGAAAGGCAAGGACTGATTAGGTATATTCAGCACGGATTTATGTCTGGGAATCCATGTCTCACAAACTAGATTGCAGTTTTTGAAGAGGTGATCGGAAAGATAGATGAAGTTAAAGCAGCATGCGTAGTCTATGTGGACCAGAGTGAGGCCCAACAATGTTCCTCATGGTAGCCTGGGTCATAAAGTTACATCACAGGGGATCAGTGAGAGCTAGCCAATTAGACACAAAATTGGCTTGACAGTAGTAGGTAAATGATGCTGGGAGAGATGTGTTGTCCAAATTGGAGGCTCGTGACCAGTGGTGTGCCACAAGAAACAGTCTGCTGCTGTTCATTGTTTTTGTAAATGATTTAGATGAGAATATAGGAACCATTGGTAGTAAGTTCGTAGACAAACCCCACACAATTGCTGTTAATAGTGGACAGTAAAGAATGTTATCTTAGAGAACAATGAGATCGCGATCAACTTGGAAATTGGGCTGAGGATTGGCAGGTAGAGCTTCATGCAGATATATGTGAGTAATTGCATTTTGTTAGACAAGCCATGGCAGTATTTACACAGCTAACGGTAGGGCATTGGGGATTGTATTCGAACAGAGTGACCCAGGGTGCAGGTACATGGTTCCTTGAAAGTGGAGTCGCAGATAGACAGTGTTGTGAAGAAGGCATTAGGCACACTTACCTACATCAGTCAGACATTGAGTCCAGAAATTGGGACATCATGTTGTGGCTGTACAAGGCCACATTTGGAGTACTGAGTACAATTATTGTGGCCCTGCTGTAGGAAGGATGTTATAACCTGGAAAAGGGACAAAGTATTTAAAATGATGTGACGGAGACGGGAGGTTTTGAGATATATGAAGAGGCAGGGATTTTGTTCCTTTTGCGTAGGAGGCTGAGGAGTGACCTTACAGAGGTTTATGAATTCAAGAGTGACATGGTTAGGATAAATAGACAAGGTCTTTTGCCCAGGGTGGGGGTGTCCAAAATCAGAGAGGATAAGTGTAAGGTGAGAGGGAAGAGATTAAAAAGAGATCTAAGGGCAGCTGTTTCTCACAGAGATTGGTGTATATATGTAGCGAGCTGTCAGAGGAAGAGGTATTGGTGAGTGCAATTACAACAAGTGAAAGATAATCTGATGTGTACATGAATATGAAAGGTTTGGAAGTTTAGGAAACCTGGTGAGCATGGATGAGTTGGGCCAAAGGGTCTGTTTGCATGTTGTATGACTCTAAGAGTCTACGACTCGAGAACTCCTCTTTCATCACTAATTCTTCATTGCACTCAATTATTTTCCAAGTCAAGACTCCTCTGTAAATACTTTCAATGATTCAACTCGCTGAACTTTCTGAAATACAGAATTCTTGGCATTGTGGTGCTGTACACCACATCAGTAGCGGCAGCTGAAACAGCATTATATTCATGCACAATCTGTAACTTTTTGACTGGGATAATCCCTCAGTCGACTCTTTCCCCCAAGCTGACAACTCTGACATCTCCCTGGGAATGCGGAAAATTATTCAGCTACGTCCAGTTCTCAAATAGAGAAATAGTTACAATCTGTCTAATTATCACAACATCAGTGTTTTCACAAAAGTCAAATTAGTTGTTGGTTCTTTTTCTGACAGAGCTGTCAGGCAGCACAGAAATAACCTGCTCAGTGTGGTATCTGATAGGTACCCATGTGGAGATGGTGCTGTTGTGGAAATGTCACTGGATTACTAATCCAGACCAGGTTGATGCTCTGGCAGCTGGTGGATTAAAACAATTAATAAAATATCAAGAATTAAAATCTGCTGTCAGTAATAGTGATCTTGAAGCCAACGTCGATTGTAAACATCGGTTTCCTTCCCCAATGTACTTTCAGGAAGTAAATCTCCCGTGCTTTCCTGGTCTGGCCTAAAAGTGACTCCAGATACACGACTTATGATAAACTCTTCAATGGTCTCTAAAACAGACAAGCAAGACACTCAAATGTATCAAACTGCTCCGAGACTTGGAAGGATAAAACCGACAGAAAACTCGGTATCGGAAAAGGGAATGGGAAACAGTCCTGTTAACACTGCAGAGACATCCTTCTTAACATCAGAGATCCTCTGACAGCTGTACTCCAGCTGTCTCCTGATCCCTTTAGTGTTCAGAAATCCTTATTTATATTCAATGTCCTGGTTTCCACAGCCTTATGTGGGAGAGAACTCCCCAGGTTCATCAGTCTGTGAGTGCAGACATTTATTATCATCTCAATGCAGTGTGACCTGTCTGTACCTAATACTGTGGCTCCTTGTTTTAGACGTCCTAGCCAGTGGAATTACCAACCCTGCTTCCAATCTGTCTCGACCAGTCTGGGTTTTATATATTTCATTGATATCTCCATTCGTTTTCCTAAAGCCCATGGACTACAGGCCCAATCCAGTCAATGCAAGAGCTGCCCCACAAGAAGCCAGTGATCCGAGAGATCGGTCTGGTCATCCTTCACTGCTCTCCATCAATGTTAGGTTTGTTCTTTATGAGGTACGGAGACCAAAACTGCACACAATACTGCACAATGTTCGAGATGGGGTCTCACCAAGGCCCTATACAGCTGCAGTAAGACACCCTTACTCCTGGACTTAAATCTCCCTGAAATGAAGGTCAACACAACATTTATCTTCCTAACTGCTTTCTTTCCTGCAATATTGCTGTCAGTAACTGGTGTACAAGGATATCCAGGATCCAGGTCCTTTTCAATGTTACAGGTCTCCTCTTGTTGGGTCTGTGTTCACTGGTCAGTATGTCAATGCCATTCCCAGTATTGACTTCTGGGTTCAGAACTCACTGCCCTGCATGGTCCTCGGAGGGCTGCACAGAAGAAACAAGGCAGAACATAAATCACTTTAAAGATCAACATGTTTCAACGAATCCCTTTTCAAATGATAGGTTGCTGTACTATTGTTCCCACCAAAATACACACCGTCACATCCACCCCCATTGCTCTCCATCTGCCACGTATTTGCCCATTCACTCCACTTGTCTCAATCACCTTGCAGCTTTTCTACATCCTCCTCACCCACGCACAATCCGACCTCGTTTAGTGCTTGCAGCAGATTGGGAATATTGCATTTGATTCCCTCAATGAAATGGTTGACATGCATTGGGAACAGCTAAGACCCAAGCACCGATCCTTGCGACACACCATGTTCCTTCCACTTCAAAACATAGAACATAGAACAATACAGCACAGAACAGGCCCTTCGGCCCACGATGTTGTGTCGAACCTCTAACCTAGATTAAGCACCCATCCATGTACCTATCCAAATGCCGCTTAAAGGTCACCAATGATTCTGACTCTACCACTCCCACGGGCAGCGCATTACATGCCCCCACTACTCTCTGGGTAAAGAACCCACGCCTGACATCTCCCCTATACTTTCCACCCTTCACCTTAAATTTATGTCCCCTTGTAACACTCTGTTGTACCCGGGGAAAAAGTTTCTGACTGTCTACTCTATCTATTCCTCTGATCATCTTATAAAAATCTATCAAGTCACCCCTCATCCTTCGCCGTTCCACCGAGAAATGTCCGAGAACTCTCAACCTATCCTCGTATGACCTACTCTCCATTCCAGGCAACATCCTGGTAAATCTTCTCTGCACCCTCTCCAAAGCTTCCACATCTTTCCTAAAATGAGGCGACCAGAACTGCACACAGTACTCCAACTGTGGCCTAACCAAAGTCCTGTACAGCTGCAACATCACTTCACGACTCTTGAATTCAATCCCTCTGCTAATGAACGACAATACTCCATAGGCCTTCTTACAAACTCTATCCACCTGAGTGGCAACCTTCAAAGATCTATGTACATAGACCCCAAGATCCCTCTGTTCCTCCGCCTGATGAAGAACCCTACCATTAACCCTGTATTCCGCATTCTTATTTGTTCTTCCAAAATGGACAACCTCACACTTGGCAGGGTTGAACTCCATCTGCCACTCCTCAGCCCAGCTCTGCATCATATCTAAGTCCCTCTGCAGCCGACAACAGCCCTCCTCACTGTCCACAACTCCACCTATCTTCGTATCATCTGCAAATTTACTGACCCACCCTTCGACTCCCTCATCTAAGTCATTAATAAAAATTACAAACAGCAGAGGACCCAGAACTTTACCCTGCGGAACTCCACTTGTAACTGGGCTCCAGGCTGAATATTTAACATATACCACCACTCTCTGCCTTCGACCGGTTAGCCAGTTTTCTATTCAATTGGCCAAATCTCCCTCTATCCCATGCCTCCTGACTTTCCGCATAAGCCTACCATGGGGAACCTTATCAAATGCCTTACTAAAATCCATGTACACTACATCCACTGCTCTACCCTCATCCACATGCTTGGTCACCTCCTCGAAGAATTCAATAAGACTTGTAAGGCAAGACCTACCCTTCACAAATCCGTGCTGGCTGTCCCTAATCAAGCAGTGTCTTTCCAGATACTCGTAAATCCTATCCCTCAGTACCCTTTCCATTACTTTGCCTACCACAGAAGTAAGACTAACTGGCCTGTAATTCCCGGGGTTATCCCTATTCCCTTTTTTGAACAGGGGCACAACATTCGCTACTCTCCAGTCCCCTGGTACCACCCCCGTTGCCAGTGAAGACGCGAAGATCATTGCCAACGGTACTGCAATTTCCTCTCTTGCTTCCCACATAATCCTAGGATATATCCCGTCAGGCCCGGGGGACTTGTCTATCCTCAAGTTGTTCAAAATGTCCAACACATCTTCCTTCCTAACAGGTATCTCTTCTAGCTTAACAGTCCGTTTCACACTCTCCTCTTCAACAATATGGTCCCTCTCGTTCGTAAATACTGAAAGAAGTACTTGTTTAAGACCTCTCCTATCTCTTCCGACTCAATACACAGTCTCCCTCTACTGTCCTTGATCGGACCTACCCTCGTTCTCGTCATTCTCAGGTTTCTCACATACGCATAAAATGCCTTGGGGTTATCCTTGATCCTATCCGCCAAGGATTTTTCATGACCTCTCTTAGCTCTCCTAATCCCTTTCTTCAGGTCCCTTCTGGCTATCCTGTATCCCTCCACTGCTCTGTCTGAACCCTGTTTCCTCAACCTTATGTAAGCCTCCTTCTTCCTCTTTACTAGACATCAACCTCCCTCGTCAACCAAGGCTCCCTCACACGACCATTTCTTTCCTGCCTGATAGGTACATACATATCAAGGACACGTCGTATCTGCTCCTTGAAAAAGTTCCACATTTCCACCACATCCTTCCCTGACAGCCTATGCTCCCAACGTATGCTCCTCAAATCCTGTCTTACAGCATCGTAATTTCCCTTCCCCCAATTGTAAAATCTACCTTGTTGTGCGCACCTATCTCTCTTCATAACCAAGGTGAAAGTCACAGAATTGTGGTCACCATCACCAAAATGTTCACCCACTAACAAGCCCACCACTTGTCCCGGTTCATTACCGAGTACCAAATCTAATATGGCCTCCCCTCTGGTTGACACTCTACATACTGCGTTAGAAAAGCTTCCTGGACACACTGCACAAATACCGCCCCATCCAATCTACTTGATCTAAAGAGCTTCCAATCAATATTGGGGAAGTTGAAGTCGCCCATGACTACGACCCTGTGGCTTCTGCACCTTTCCAAAATCTGTTTCCCAATCTGTTTCTCCACATCTCTGCTGCTATTGGGGGGCCTATAATAAACACCCAACAAGGTGACTGCACCTTTCCTATTTCTGACTTCAGCCCATACTACCTCCAGAGGCAGACCCCCCTCAAACTTCCTTCCTGCAGCCGTTATACCATTTCTAATTAGCAATGCCACCCCCCCCCCCTCCTTTTTTACCACCCTCCCTAATCTTACTGAAACATCTGTACCCAGGAACCTCCAACAGCCATTCCTGTCCCTCATCTATCCATGTTTCTGTGATGGCCACAACATCGTAGTCCCAGGTACCGATCCACGCCTTAAGTTCACCCACCTTATTTCTGATACTCCTTGCGTTGAAGTATACGCACTTGAGCCCATCTCTGTGTCCGCAAGTAGTCCCTGTCAGTGCTACCTTCTCCACAGCCTCCCTACAGTCTTGGGCATCCTGACACACAGCTAGCTTACTTGCTGGACTACAAGTCCGGATCCCATCCCCCTGCCAAATTAGTTTAAACCCCCCCCCCCGAAGAGTGCTAGCAAACCTACCCCCAGGATATTGGTGCCCTTCTGGTTCAGGTGCAACCCGTCCTGTTTGTACAGGTCCCACCTTCCCCAGAATGCCGTCCAATTGTCCAAATATCTGAAGCCCTCCCTCCGACACCATCCTTGCAGCCACGTGTTCAACTGCACTCTCTCCCTATTCTTTGCCTCACTGTCACGTGGCACCTGCAACAACCCAGAGATGACGACTCTGTCTGTCCTAGCTTATAGCTTCCAGCCTAACTCCTTGAGCTCTTGAATGACCTCCCCACCCCTCTTCCTACCTATGGCGTTGGTGCCAATGTGTACCACGACTTCTGGCTGCACACCCTTCCCCTTAAGGATTCTGAAGACACGGTCCGAGACATCTCAGACCCTAGCACCCGGGAGGCAACAAACCATCCGAGAGTCTCGCCCATGTCCACAGAACGGCCTGTCCGTCCCTCTAACTAGAGAGTCCCCTATAACTAGCGCTCTCCTCCTCTCCCCCTTTCCCTTCTGAGTCTCAGAGCCACAGACCCCTTCACTGCAGCTTACACCTGCTAGGCTGTCCCCCCCAACATTTTCCAAAGCTGTATACTTATTTTTAGGGGAACGACCACAGGGGAACCCTGCACTGCCTGCTTCTTCCCCTTCCCACCTCTAACTGTTACCCAGCTACCTCTGTTCTCCGGCGTAACTATGTCCCTGTAGCTTCTATCAATCACCCTCTCAGCCTCTCGAATAATCCTCAGTTCATCCAGCTCCAGTTCCAGTTCCCTAACTCGTTTGGTGAGGATCAGGATCTGACTGCATTTCCTGCAGACGAAGTCGGCAGGAGTATCGTTGGTCACCCCTACCTCAAACATCCTGCAGGAGGAACATTCCACCGCCTGCGCTGCCATGACTGTATACTTTGTTTCTTAAAACAAGAACACTGAGTCAATAACACTGAGTCACTTACCTGTGGACTTTAAAGTTAGGTTAGAGGAGGAGGGTGGGAGGGAGGCCCTACGGAAGTAGGACCTGGGGTCTAGAACACACCCACTCAAATACTAATCACTTACCTTCCCGCCCAGCTATGCGCTGCAACCTCACTTCCGCTGCCCGCTACAGGTAAGTAATTTTGAAACAAACTGTCTTACCTTAGCTGTAGTCTCCCGGGTTCGCTTTTCCTCGGCCGCTGCTCCCACTCAAATATATGGTTTATTCATGTTCACTGTTTCCTGTCATCTCTCTTATTCTAAAACCATGTTGATATTTTTGCCCTAATCCTGTAACATCTAATTTTGCATACTAGTCCAGAGTCTGTACAAAGATCTTTCTGAAAATCCAGATGCATTGCATCCATTGCTTCTCCCTCTGTATCAACCAGTCATTTTCTCAAGTATGATTCCCATTTCATGTTGACCCATTACATAAAATCTCGGAGCATCAATAAGATCAGGGCTGATCATTTCACGGCCTCAGTTCCACGGACCCGCCCGCTCTCCATAACCCACTGTTCCTTTAATGCTCAAAACATTATCTATCTGAGCTTTGAAAACCTTCAATGAGAACGCCTCAACTATTTCAGTGGGCAGGGAATTCCACTGAGTCACAATCTTCTTGGTCAAGAAGTTCCTTCTCAATTCAGTCCAAAATCTGCTCCACCTAATTTTGAGATTTTGCCCTCTTGCCCAAGTTCCTCCTGCTACTGGAAACATCCTCTCTATTTCTATCCTATCTATTACAATCATAATCACATATGTTTCTATCTGATCCTCCCACATTATTTCAAATTTCAATCAATATATAATTCTAGTCCACTTAGTATCTCCTCATAAGCCAACCCCCTCAACTGCAGAACCAACATAGCGAACTTCCTCTGTATCCATTGTAGCCAGGACATCCTTTCTCAAGTAGGGAGACCAAAGCTGCACACAGTATTGCAGGTGTGACCTCCCCAGCACCCTGTCCAGCTGCAACACAACTTCCCTGAGTTCAAAATCAATCCTTTTCGCAATGAAGGACTCAATTCCATTTGCCTTGTTAATTATTTGTTGTACCTGCAGGTCAACTTCTGTGATCCATGCACCAGGACATCCTGGTCCCTCTGCACAGGCGCATGCTGCATTTTTACCATTCAAATAATAGATTTTTTTACTGGTATTCCTACCAAAATGGATGGCTTCACATTTATTATAATTGTACTCCATCTGCAAGACCTTTGCCCACTCACTTATAATATTTATGTTCCGTTGTAAAGTTTATCAGTTCTCTGCACACTTTGCTCTGCCACTCATTTTAGTATAATCTGCTATCGTTGAGACACTACATGTGGACCCCAACTCCAAAACGTCGATGTAAGCTGTGAATAATTGCGGTTCCAGCATCGATCCCAGAGGCACACCACTAGTCCCTGATCAGTAACCAGAGAATCACTCATATATTCCCACTCATTGCTTCCTGTTAATTAACCAATCCTCGATCCATGTTAATGCATTACCCGTAATGCCATGCATCTTTACCTTCCACAGCAGCTGTTTTTGGTGGCACTGTGTCGAATGCCTTTTGTTAATGTCGGTACACTACATCTACTGGGTCTCCGTGGTCATAATGTCTTCATAGATTTCTAGTAAATTAGTTAAGCATAACCTGTCTTTCATGAACTAATGCAGTGTCTGTCAAACGGGACAATTTCTATCTAGATGCATGCTATTTATTCCTTGATTAAAGATTGACATGTTTTCCCCACTGCACATGTTAGGCTTAACTGTGTATAATTCGCCACTTTTTTCCTACTTCCCTTTTTAAACAATGGTGTCTGATTTCCTGTTTTCCAAACTTCTGGAACTGCATTAGAGTCAGGTGAATTTAGAAAAGTTCCACAAATGCATTTGGTATTTCTCCCACCTTTCTGTTAGTACCCTGGGATGCATTGCATCAGGTCCTGGAGACTTACCTACCTTTAGATCCATTAGCTTGCACAACATTCTCTCCATCGTGGGAATGGTTGTTTCCAGGTCCTCACCTACCTTCCTACCTTCCTCCCTTTGACAATTACTGGCATGTTATTGGTGTCCTTCACTGTGAAGATCGACTAAATATTTGTTCCATTGCTTGGCCATTTCCTCATATCCCATTAATGAAATCCCTTTCTCACCCTCTAAAGGACTAATGCTTACCTGAGCCACTCTTTTAGTTTTATATATTTATATAATCTTTTGATATCTGTCTTTATACTCTGAGGTAGTTAACTCTCATAATCTATCTATTTTATATTTCTTGACAGTTTTTTTGTTGCTCTTTTGACCTTTAAAGTTTTCCCAATCTTTTAGTTTTGCACTGGTCTTTGCCATTGCTTATGCCATTTATTTTAATTTGATAGCCTACGTTATTGAGACATCCATGGCAGCTTACCTTTTTTCCTACAGTCCCTCTATTTCACTGTGATTTGCTGTTGCAGAGCACTTGGAAAAATTGCTTTGAAAGCCTACCACTGTTCATATACAGTTCCACCATAAAGTATTTGCTTCCAGTTAACATTAGCCAACTCTTCCCTCATTCCATTGTTGTCTACTTTGTTTAAGCATAGGACCCTGTTATTGGATTTTACCTTCTCACCTTCCATCTCTATTCTAAATTCAACCATACTTTCAGTCCCAATAATTTCTCCCAAAGCATCGATTTATTAATTTCATTCTTTTCCTCTTGAGACTTAGGCTTTCCAGTCTTCCTGGGAAGATTTGATTTCTTTTCTTCTGTGAGGACATCACTAAAATAATTGCTTCATAGTTCTGCTATTGCTCTGTTCTCTATTCTCCTTCCACTGGGTTCAGACTGCAACGAAGCTGCTCTCGGTTACTCTTACCTTTTCCATTGACAGTTCACTCTAATAATTCTTGTCAATATTCTCTTCAGAAACCCATCAATTCATGTTCCACACCTTACTTGTTGGGGGAGAGATTAGCCAACCAGTAAAAACCATGATATGGAGTCGCTGGTTTTGGACTTGGTTGGACAAGGTCAAAAATCAAACGACACCAGGTTAGAGCCCAATGGGTTTATTTGTAAACACAAGGTTTCATTGCGCTGCTCCTTCATCAGGTGTAAGAGAGAGGAAGACTTTAACCACAGAAGTTATAAGGAAAAGATGAAAGGGTTGTACAACTTGTGCACATGAATTGTCCACACAACTGAGATGGCTCTTCAATACTTAATCAGTTAGAATGGGGATGCAAATTTGATTGATTATTATGCAAATCACAGAATTTATTTCGAGTCACTGCCTGGAGTTACTTTCAGGTATATGAAGTAACACTTGCGGTCTGACAATGTATTCTAAGTGTGAGAACTTGATTGGACGCTGTCTGTGTCCTCACCTGGAGTCAGATTGGTTTTATTTACAAATTAGGAGTTTATAAAACATCACATTGACTGACTGAATACAAATTGTATGTTTTTGGAACAAAATAAAATGCATCTGCAAATACAAATGGTCAAATGCAAATTCTCCCCGCAAATTTATATGTGCATACGTGTGTGTGTATGTGGGAGAGAGGGGACCGTGTCTGTGTGAAGGGGAGAGATAGATAGAGAGAGAGAGAGACACTCTATGTACATGAGAGAGAGTGAGGGGGATTGTGTGTGTGAGTGCGGGAGTGAGAGAGAGAGGCTGTGTGTTCATGCGTGCGTGTGACAGAGTGGAGTGTGCGTGTCTGTATGTGAGACAGGGATATTGAGATTGTGTGTGTGGAGCGGATAGGGAGAGTGTCCATCAATGTATGTAACGGGGAGAGTGAGAGTACGTGCTTGTCCAGGCGAAAACACAGACAGATACAACACATCCCTTTCCCCCTCACACACACACACTCCGCAGTTTCAGAGCATCACCTCTCTGCAGCATCTGCCCCATTTGGTGTCCATGTTACAGACCCAGCTACAGCAACTACAGTCACCATGCTCCATCCAGAGGTGGGTCAGAAAATCCTCAGGTCTCCCTGAATGTGTGAGGCAGCTCACAGCACAACCTCCAGCAAATCATCCCCAGCCACACCACTGATTTTTCAATAACAAGAGTCAGTCAAAAGCCCCTCAGCTACAAGCTAGATGCCTGGTCCTTAATAATTATACTCGAGGATTTTCCTCGTGTTACTGACTGCACGATCAACTGAGAGTACAAACAGAGGCGTTCCATTGGCAGTCCCATACCAAGTTTCAAACACTTGAGTCACAGCTGCTGGAACACTCCTGCCAATGGAACACCACATGAGACACATCGGGAAGTGAACAACAGTCTGACACACACCATTGCAATGTTTCTGAGCTTCACCATGCCAGCACTCGATGCACGATGGAGTCGAAAACTAAGGCCAACTAAGATACAGAAAAAAAGCAAATAATTTATTAACTGATAACATGCTGAAAATATGGATAAGGAGATGAGGGGATTGAGATAACGGGATATGGGAGACAATGGTGGGTCCAATCCCAAGAAAGCAAACATTGCCAGGTCTGCTAGAATGGTCCATTGTCTCAAATTCTGAATCTTCTGCACAGAACCAGCCCAGACACTATAAACTGTGGTAAGGTAACAGCTAATATGGAGAACTGTGTTGGCCGTGCTAGTGGATTACTCGATAAACTGGATTATCTGCACAGCATGGGGACCATTGCAAACCTTTGCCAGGATATTGCAACCCTCTACCTTCACCCTCTGCCTCCTACCTTTGAGCCAGTTTTGTATCCACATGGCTTTCATATGAACCCACCCTGATCAAAAGATGATCATGCACAATGTTATTCAATGCCTTACTGAAGTCCATATCGACAATGTACACCACTCTACCTTAATCTTTTTAGTCGCTTCTTCAAAGAAATCTCAGTCAAGTCAGTGAGACACAATATTGCTTGCACAAAGACATGTTGACTATACCTAATCAATCGTTAGCTTTCAAAATGCGTGAAAACCCAATGGCTCATAATCCCCTCCAACAACTTATCCACCACTGACGTCAGACTCACTAACTTTTCCTTATTACCCTTCTTAAATCCCTTAAGTAGTGGCACCACGTTAGCCTACCTCCAGTCTTCCGACACTTGTGGCTATTAGTGATACCAACGTGCCCAGCAATCACTTCCCTAGCTTCCCACAGAGTTCTAGCGTGCATCTAATAAAAGCCAGGAGATTTTCCTGCATTTGCATGTTTTAAGACCTCCAGCAGCTCCTCTGTAATACAGACCCTTTCCAAGACGTCACTACTTTTTTCCCAATTTCTCTAGCTTCCATAACCTCCTGCACAGTAAACACTGATACAAAATATTCGTTTAGTACCTCCCCATTTCCTGTGGTTCTGCACATGGGCAGTTTTGCTGATCTCTAAGGACGTCCTATTCTCTCCACAGTTACTATTTTGTCCTTGATGTATTTGTAGAATTCCTTTGGAATCTTCTTAACTCTATTTGGCAAAGCGATCAAATGTCCCCTTTTTATGCTCCAAATTTCCCACAGTATACTCTTGTTGCCTTCCGACTCTTCTCGTGATTCACTTTAAATCAGGAATTAAGAGGCTAATGGTGACCATTCCGATTGATGGAAAAATTGACCTGGTTCACTGACATGCTTTAAGGAAACAAACTGCCATTCTTACCTGGACTGGCCTACACGTGACTCCAGACCCACAGCAATGTGGTTGACTGCCAACTGCCCTCTGGGCAATTAGGGAAGGGTACTAGGTGCATGCCTAGCCAGGGACGCCCTCACCCCGTGAATGAATTAAGAAAACAACCCTCAATTCCTGCTGTCTATACCTGACATATGCTTCCCTTTTATCTGTGACCAGAACCTCAACTTCTCCAATCCTCCAGCATTCCTTACACGTACCAGCCTTACCCTTCACCCTAACAGGGCCATAATGTCTCTGTACTCCTGACATCTCATTTTTGAAGGCTTCCCACTTCTCAACTGACCCCCTTTTCTAAGAATATCTGTCCCAATCGTATTTGAAAAATTCTTAGTTAATATCATCAAAATTGGTTTTCAACAATTTCGAACTTTAAGTTTTAGACCTGCTTCATCCTTTTCCATCTCTATTTTAAAACTAATAGAATTATGATGACTTGCCATGAAGTGCTCCTGCACTGATACCAAAACCACCCCCTCCACACTGCCTTAATTCCCAAGGGTAAGGTGACATTTTGCTCCTTCTCTTGATGGAGAGCATTGGTCAAGCAGCTGCAGGGTTGTAACTGAGATTGGGGTCAGCAGTCTTCGGCTCACTGGTTTGAATCGAACAATAATTCGTCTCAATGCCATTTTCATTGAGTGTGACAGAGGGATTGTCTGCCCGATACTGAGCTAGATTCCTCGTGCTATCTGATTGGTGTCACCTCGTTAACTACCGACCCCACCCCATCGTGTCCCTCTCATTCAATACCAGCCTGATTCTCCCACCCATCAAACTTGGAGGTAATTACCATCACCCGCATGCCCCTTGGTATTCCGTGATCTTTGGCACTGGTGCCATCTTTAAAAGGTCAGTTGGTACATGTTTAAGCTTTCTCAGGTTGGCACTGCCCTGCAGAATTTATCCTGACCATGGCAGATAAGGTGAAATTACACAATGGTTTGTTGACAGGGGCACGGAAGTTCTGATGGATGGGCTAGTACAGAGGAGGACCATTCTCTTCCCAGCGGGGGCCACACCACTCGACACAGCGAGCATGGTCTGGACTCACCACCCAGCATGCAGCACCATCTCTCTCTCTCTCTTTTTCTTTCCTATCTACTATATCTCCCTCACTAATAGCACTGGATGGATACAACAGTGTTGACTGACTTCCTCTGGACACGCCACCATCTCCCCCCACACAAATCAGCACTAATAGCAGGGTCACCCAATCCCACCCTTACTCCATCCTTCACCGTCTACGATTCCAGGACAAACAGCTCGGAATAGGACACCAACAGTGAAGCCGCGTGGTCGAGTGCCCGATATCCATTTCCCCCACCCCACCCATTTACCTGTGTTTCTGTATTTGACTCTGTGGGTATCTATACGTAGGTGCAGATCTGACAGTCTCTGTGGTGTTTTAAATGACACAATCTCTCCATCAGCTAGCCTCCTTACCCTGCTGCAATGACAGCGGCAGAGGGTGGGAGGGAGAAAGGGCAGCAGCTCACAGCACCATCCAAACTGACAACACCATCAACACGTACACCTTCCCCCAACCCCCTCCACACCCGCCCCCCCAACACACACACACATAATGCTGGTAGGTGGAGGGTTGCAAATACTCTTAGGCCTATCAGAAATAAAATGCTCGCCTCCGAGTGAACCATTTTGTCAGGAGATTAGATGAATTGATTTCTCATTCTGTGACTTGCAATGCTTAAAAATTGTGTGAGTAAGTATTGAAACGTCCCAAAAAAGGTCCAGTAATGTTGGTAATGACACAGGAACAACATTGTTTAGTATCAGACAAAACTGCTCTGTGCTTCCAAAGATATTATTTGAAAAATCAAACGGCCATGCAATTTGACAGATTCACAGCAAAGGATTTATTATCTTCTCAGAGTTAAAAAGTGTGCCACCGATGCAGTGGTGTGGATAGTCCAGCAGAGGGAGGTAGTGTATGAATCTAAATACAAAACTCAACGGCGAGCTCTGCTCCCTCACAGCACCAGGCACCCGGGCTCGTGTACACCCTCAGGCGACTGTCTGTGTGG
Source organism: Chiloscyllium punctatum (assembly GCF_047496795.1). Classification (NCBI taxonomy): domain Eukaryota; kingdom Metazoa; phylum Chordata; class Chondrichthyes; order Orectolobiformes; family Hemiscylliidae; genus Chiloscyllium; species Chiloscyllium punctatum. The sequence goes on from NC_092750.1 coordinate 87,229,390, forward strand.
AGTTTCACATGCTCGCTGTGTCTGCGTGGGTTTCCACTGGGTGCTCTGGTTTCCACCCACAGTCCAACAATGTGGATGTTAGGTGAATTGGACATGCTAAATTGTCCATAGTGCCGAGGGGTGTGTAGGTTAGCGGCATTAGTCATGGGTAAGCGTAGGATAACATTTCAATGGGTCTGGGGGTGGGTTACTCTTCGAAGGGTCGGTGTGGACCTGTTGGGCCTGTTTCCACACTGTAGCGTTTTTATGAACTCTATGAACAACAGGGACAGACGGAGAGAGAGGAGGAAGAAGACTTTGATTCCAAGTTCAATCTAATTACTTCAAAAACAACTTTTCACAGAGATACAGACAGAGGTACACACAAACTGAGATACTGACACTAACACACATAACACATGCCCACAGAGATACGCGTGTAGATATGGACATTTACACACAAACATAACCCAACATACAGGCACACACAGTCTTTAAGACAGAGATATATACATTTTTTAGTTAATAAGTTATCATTGGTTCGTCAGAGAATGCAGGAGAATGGGGTTCTGAATTAATTTAGCCGTGATCAAATGTCATGGTAGAAAAGATGGTTCTCATTCTGCTCCAGTGTTCATTGCTCATATGATATTTCCTGGTATTGTCTTTCCGCAAGGTCAGTGGAGATTGAATTTGATAAGCATTTGGTTTAGAAGAGTTAATGGGAATGTGGACAGGTTTGTGGGGCTGAGTGGTCGATATCTGTTTCTAATTGACAACTCCTTATATATCAAAAGAGTGGTGATTGGTTTGAGGAGAACACATTTTGAGAATAAGGACCGTTCCATTTCAGACTGAGACAGGGATGCTCCTTTCTCTTTAGGGTTATACGATCTGTGATGTTCTCATCCCGAGGGAGCAGTGAAGACTGGGTTACTGAAAACACTCAAGTTTGAGTTCCATAGAACTTTGATGAACTAGAGAATCCATGTTTATTGTGAACAGAGAGGAAAGTGATGTTTAGTAACAATCACATCAACAATGCACATTCAAAATGGTGCAGCAGGCTCAAGGGGCTGAATGGTCAGCTGCTGCCACTAACCCATATGTTGTTCTCTCAACCACTCAATACTGTTACAGAGGTAAAGAAAGATCCCATTCAGCCAGTCAACATCTTTATAATGAGACAGGCGGAGACCATGCTGCTCTCTAAGGATTTACACAGGAATAGATTCAACCCTTCTTATTCATATACCCATCCATTGCCTCTTAAATTTTGTAATTGTACCAGCCTCCATCACTTTCACTGCCAGCTCGCTCCATACACACACTACACTCTGTATGAAAAAGTTACCACGCAGGTATCTTTTTAATTTTCCCCTCTCACTTTAAATCTTTTCCCTCTGGTTTGGACTCTTCCTGCCTTGGAAGATAACCTTGGCTGATCCCGCATCCATGCCTCTCATGGCCTCTACAAGGTCAGAGTACTTCAGACCTGAGAATGAGAGCTGATCATATTGAACATATCAGACCCTAAGGAGAGTGTATTGGGCATAGCTGAGGAATGAGAGAATAAAACTAAGGATTTAATTTTAGAAAACAACAGACTCATTTTAACACAGGTACTATGAAGATTTTAACATATTGTACAAAAATTATGCAGACACATATAAATATTCCTTCAAATTATAAATTACAAATCATTCCTAAATGGAGCTGGTAACAGGGATGGAGTAATTCAATCAGGAGAATGTTCAACGAGATCTTACCGAGTTCAGGTTGGTGTTTGGAGCAAATTATTGCATGTTTCAGATCAGAGAGGGAGAAAATGCAACCTGTCGTAGAAGCAACAGTCTTTGCTCCATCTCTACTTGTAATTCTCTACAACAACATATGAGAGCTGAAAACCAATCAGCCATCTTTATCACTCATGGAGGGTTCCTGTTGAGGATTCATTGGAATCTCTCCTCTGCCTGCAGCAAAGGGAATTCAGCCAAATCTAACTGTTCAACTGTTCCAGGAGAAACCCCAGTGCTATCAGCCTCTGTAAGGCAGAATAACTTCAGAGGTAGAATAACAATTGAAACTATCTCAATTTTGCTATTGTCATGAAATTAACTGTTATTTGGACAAAGCCTTTTCGAATTAATATTCTACAGAGTTTCATTTTTTTTCTGTTTGCCTTCAGACGTGTGTGTGTGTGTGTGTGTGTTTGTTTGTTTGTGTGTGTTTGTGTGTGTATGTGTGTGTGTGTGTGTGTGTGTGCGTATACATGTGTCTTCGTGTGCATATTTCTGTGTCTCAAATTTATAAAAAATTAAATGTTGATGTACATATTGTCAATGTTCAAACTCTATATCATTTATGAATCCATCGTTTTTCGACTAACTTTGCTTTGGTTTTAGGTTAGTTATTTTTACAAATTTAAGAAAACTGTCTGACTGTCCTAACACTGAAACTGACCCCGACTGAGATGGATAACATTTACCAAATTACACACTTAGTTAAACAGACAAATTGTCGTGACATCTGGAGGAGTGGGAATAGAAAAAGAAGCAATGACTCTCTAACCTCGGTAGGAACAGGGATAAAGAGAAATACTCAAAAGGCCATTTGAGTGGGAACGTCTCTCCCCACAGGTTTGTGGTACCTGTGTGTTTGCATTTATTCAAAGGTGTGTTAATTAAATACTTGATGGGAAAGTGACTTAAGGATAATGAACTGCAGATAGGAACGTGGGTCTGAGACTGCACTCTGATCACCCACAACCTTAGTGCCTGGTGGGGCAGGGACCGACTCTTGTTCCTCAGTCCGACTTTGCCCCATTCCATTGAGCCCCTCAATCGGCTACTCACGAGCAGTTGGAGATCACTTACTCATACCACCTGGTGCACAGAAACCTTCAGAGTGTATTGTAATTTGTAATTGTACCAGCCTCCATCACTTTCACTGCCAGCTCGCTCCATACACACATTACACTCTGTATGAAAAAGTTACCACGCAGGTATCTTTTTAATTTTCCCCTCTCACTTTAAATCTTTTCCCTCTGGTTTGGACTCTTCCTGCCTTGGAAAATAACCTTGGCTGATCCCGCATCCATGCCTCTCATGGCCTCTACAAGGTCAGAGTACTTCAGACCTGAGAATGAGAGCTGATCATATTGAACATATCAGACCCTAAGGAGAGTCTTCCAGCCCCTGAATACAGTCAAATATGATTTGGTGTGAATTGGAAAACATTGTAGGGAAAAGAGTGGGTGTTGAAAATGTGTTGCTGGAAAAGCGCAGCAGGTCAGGCAGCATCCAAGGAGCAGGAGAACCGATGTTTCGGGCATGAGCCCTTCATCAGGAATGATCTGTGGTATGCAGTGAGAGAGGGACTCACTGAAATCCTTGTCGAGGGAGGAAGAGAGCTTCTTCAAGGAAGGCATCCTTGCAAGAGGATTCGCAGTAGGTTAAAATCTTCGAGGAGAAAGTGACGACTGCAGATGCTGGAGATCAGAGCTGAAAATGTGTTGCTGGAAAAGCGCAGCAGGTCAGGCAGCATCCAAGGAGCAGCAGAATCGACATTTGAGGCATGAGCCCTTCTTCACGAATGACCCTCTAACCTCGCTAGTGAGGTGTTACTGTGGGTGTTACTGTGAAACAGTCCCCACCACTCTCTTTTCAGAAGTTCCCTGTCTCTATTTATTAGTCATGTTGTTGACCCAGATTCACAGTGATTACAGCCCCCATACTGTACCCAGATATTGCTCACAAAATCCTTTGGTCTCTATGATTACAGCATTCCTTCACAAATCATCCAGGAAAATAACAACGATGAACCTTCCAAGAACAGAATGCAAGAACACAAGAAGCAGGAGTAGATTATTCAGCTCCTACAGCTTGCCTTTCGATTCAATAGGATCATGGCTGATCGGCTGTAGGCCCCACCTCCTGCAGTGCCTGCCGTGTCAAACATCCATCCATCCCTAACTTCCAACTACCTCAATGTTCTATCTCCCCAACCTCTCTGGGATAGAGAAGTCCCGATGGTCATTCCCCTCTGTGAGAAGGAGACACACCGCACACATACACTGTGACCATTTGGCATCAATAAAATATATGAACACCAGGTAAGAGTTACTGACCCAGATAACAAGACAGTATTTGACTGATGATGGTATCAAGGAAATAACGTAAAGGGAACATAATGGAGATTATGAGGAATCTCCTCACTTTTCTTTTGAGTGGGACCAACAGCGAAGGTAAGGTGAACTAGGAAGGCTACAGCTAAGGCAAGGGAGATTTTAAAATTACTTACCGGTCGTGGCCAGCGGTGTTTTTCCTCCACAGTCGGAGCGGGAGGAGCGGCGGAAGAGACGTGGACCAGAGGGGTAGCAGGGAAGGAAAGTAAGTGACCATATATATTAGCAAGGCCTTGTGGCTCAGAAGGGAAGGGGGCAGAAGAGAAAAGTGCTAGTGGTAGGAGACTCGATGTTCGGAGAATTGACAGGATCGGGATTCCCAGAAGGTATGTTGCCTCCCTGGTGCCAGGGTCTGCGACATCTCCGATCGGATGTATAAGATTCTGAAAGGGGAGGGCAAACAGCCGGACGTCGTGTTACATATTGGCACTAATGATATAGCCATTGAATAGGATTGAGGATATAAAAAGTGATTTCAGGGAGACAGGGTGGAAGCTGCAGAGCAGGACGAACAGAGTAGTGTTCTCAGGTTTATTACCGATGCTACGAGATAACGAGGCGAGGAACAGGGGAGCGGGCACAGCTTAACACATGGCTGCGCAGCTGGTGTAGGAAGGAGGGCTTCAGATATGTAGATAATTGGGAAGCCTTTTGGGGAAGGTCCTTCCTGTACATGAAGGAGGAGTTGCACCTGAACTGGAAGGGGACCAATGTCCTGGGCGCAAGGTTTGCAAGGGTTGTTCAGGAGGGTTTAAATTGTATTGCAGGGGTGTGGGAACCTGAGCTATATACCGGAGGTGAGAATTGATGGAGATGAGGCAATAGCAAGAGGTAGCGTTAGCCAGTGGGAAGGAATTTCCTGGGAAAGAACAAAGGGATCGGTTGAAATGTTTTTGCTTTACAGCAAGGAGTATCAGGAATAAAAGTGACTAGCTTAGAGCATGGATCAGTACCTGGCGCTATGATGTTGCGGCCATAACAGAGACGTGGTTTTCTCAGGGGCAGGAATGGTTGCTGGATGGTCCAGGATTTAGAACATTTAAAAAAGTATAGGGAGGGGGGAAAAGAGGAGGGGGTGTAGCACTGCTAATCAGAGAGGGTATCACAGCTACAGAGGTTGCTATTGTCATGGAGGATTTGCCTACTGAGTCAGCATGGGTGGAAATTAGGGACAGTAAGGCAGCAGTCACCTCAGCGGTTTACTACAGGCCCCCCAATAGCAGCAGGGAGATTGAAGAAACCAGAGGTTGGCAGATTCTGGAAAAGTGTGAATGTAGTAGGGTTGTTGCAATGGCTTTAACTTTCCCAATATTGATTGGAACCTCCTTCGAGCAGATGGTTTGGAAGGGACTGTTTTTGCAAGGTGTGTTCAGGAGGTTTTCCTAACTCAGTACGTTGACAGGCCGATGAGGGGAGAGGCTATTTTGGATTTGTTGCTCGGCAATGAGCCGGGACAGGTGTCAGATCTTGCTGTGGGAGAGCATTTTGGTGATAGTAACCACAACTGCCTCACATTCTATGAAGCTATGGAGAAGGAGAGAAGCAGGCACAATGGGAGGATATTTAATTGGGGAAAAGGAAACTATGATACTATCAGACGTGAGTTGAGAACCATGGACTGGGAGCAATTGCTCCATGGAAAGGCCACTATAGACATGTGGAGACTGTTTAAGGAACAGTTGTTGCAAGTGATTCATAAGTGTGTTCCTCTGAGACAGGCAAGAAGGGGTAAGATAAAGGAACCTTGGATGACGAGAGCAGAGGAGATTCTCGTTAAAAGAAAGAAGGCAGCTTACATAAGGTGGAGGAAGCAAGGGTCTTATTCAGCTCTAGAGGATTACAGGCAGGCGAGGAAGGAGGTCATAAATGGTTTGAGGAGAGCCAGGAAGGGCTTGGCAGGAAGGATTTGGGAGAATTCAAAGGCATTTTACGCGTATATGAGGAATAAGAGAATGATCAATGAAAGCGTATGGCCGATCAGGGATAGGATAGGGAACTTGTTTATAGAGTGTGAGGAGGTAGGGTAAGGCCTTAATGCAGTTTTTGCTTCTGTCTTTACTAAAGAAAAGGTCCTTGTAGTGAATTAAACCATTGAGGAGCAGGCAAGCATGCTGGAACGGATAGAGATTGAGGAAGCTGATGTGCTGAAAATTCTGACAAATATTAAGATTGACAAGTCACCAGGGCCAGACCAGATTTGTCCTCGGCTGCTATGGGAAGCGAGAAATATGATTGCTTCGCCACTTGCGAAGATCTTTGAATCCTCGCTCTCCACCGGAATCGTACCTGAGGACTGGAAGGATGCAAATGTAATTCCTCTCTTCAAGAAAGGAAATAGGGAAATCCCCAGCAATTACAGGCAGTCAGTCTCACGGATGACGTCTGCAAGGTGTAAGAAAGGATTCTGAAGAATAAGATTTATGACCATCTGGAAGAGCATGGCTTTATTAAATGCAGTCAGCACGACTTTGTGAGGGGCAGGTCATGCCTCACAAATTTTATTGAGTTCTTTGAAGATGTTACTAGACAAGTTAATGAGGGTCGAGTGGTGGTTGTGATGTGTATGGACTTCTGCAAGACACTTGATAAGGTTCCCTATGGTAGGCTCGTTCAGAACGTCAGGACGAATGGGATACAGGGAAATTTAGCTGTCTGAATACAGAATTGGCTGTTCGACAGAAGACAGCGAATGGTATTGGAAGGAAAGTATTCTGCCTGGAAGTCAGTGGTGAGTGATGTTCCACAGGGCGATGTTCTTGGGACTCTACTCTTTTTAATTTTTATTAATGACTTGGATGGGTCACAAGTTTGCAGACGACACAAAGGCTGGAGATGTCGTTGACAGTACAGATGGCTGTTCTAGGCTGCAGCGTTACATTGACAGGATGCAGAAATGGGCTGAGAGGTGGCAGATGGAGTTCAACCTGGATAAATGCGAAGTGATGCATTTTGGAAGGTCAACCTTGAAAGTTGAGTACAAGATTAACGACAGCATTCTTGGCAGTGTGGAGGAACAGCGGGATCTTGGTGTGCAGGTATATGGATCCCTCAAAATTGCCACCCAGGTGTACAGGGTTGTTAAGAAAGCATATTGTGTTTTGGATTTCATTAACAGCGGGATTGAGTTTAAGAGTCGTGAGATCTTGTTGCAGCTCTATAAAACTTTGGAACGCACTTGGAATACTGTGTCCAGTTCTGGTCGCCCTATTATAAGAAAGATGTGGATGCTTTAGAGAGGGTTCAGAGGAAGTTTACCAGCTTGCTGCCTGGAATGGACGGCTTATGTTACGAAGAGAGGTTGACTGAGCTCGGACTTTTTTCATTGGAAAAAAGAAGGAAGCGAGGGGACCTAATTGAGGTATACAAGATAATGAGAGGCATAGATAGAGTTGACAGCCGGAGACTTTTTCTCAGGGCAGAAATTGCTAACATGAAGGGTCATAGTTTTAAGGTGTTTGGCGGAAAGTATAGAGGGGATGTCAGAGGCGGTTTTTTTTTTAACGCAGAGACTTGTGAAAGCAGGGAATGTGTTGCCAGCAGCAGCTGTGGAAGCGAGGTCATTAGGGATATGTAAGAGACTGCTGGACATGCATATGGTCACAGAAATTTGAGAGTTCGTACATTAGGTTTACCTTACATGAGGATCAATGATTGGCACAACATTGTGGGTTGAAGGGCCTGTTCTGCGCTGTACTGTTCTATGTTCTATGGTAGCAGTGATTCAACACAAAGAAGATGGCTGTGGTTCTTGGACATTCACCACCTCAGTCCCGGAACATCTCTGCGGGAGATCCACAGCACAAGCATCCTCAGTTGCTCCTCAATGTCTTTCCCCCCCATCATAAGCTCAGAAGTGGGGAAGGTCAATGAAGATCACACAATGTTCAGAATAACGTGTCCTCCCTCAGCTCCTGTAGCAGTGTGTGTCCATGTGCAGCAAGACCGGGGCAGCATTTAGGCTTGTGCTATTAAAATGTCGGTAACATTCATGCAACAGTACTACTGGGAACAGTGCATTACCACAGTAAAGGGAAGAGTTAATTCAGCACCTCAAGCTCACTTCACAGGAATGTGAGGAGCTCATTCAGCCCATCAACACTATTGGATAAGAATAGGGATAGACCATTCAATCCCTCCTGCCAATTACACAGGAAGAGAAGGAGCCCAGCCAAACACATTGAGCTGTTAAACAGGAACCAGGTCTTGCCCAATCAGGCCCTTGAGCTTCTCCCCTGACACCAGGAGGCGGCCATTGAGGCCCTCAAGCCCCTTATACAGAAATAGGAGGATGTTATCGACGCCCCAACATGACAAACCAATGAAGCAGAGACTTCACGGATACATTGCTCCATGTTATTCCTCCTGGCTCCATTGCTAATGGTACACAATTGATACATCAATGTGGTTTGATGACGGTGAAGAGGGAAGACAAATGTTTCATGTGAAGTCTCAAAGAAGCATCTTCCATCTCTGAGGAGGTAGTCTTGCGTTCTCTATGGAGGGCAGAAGCTATTGCGAATGGCTAACTAGTTCAGAGGTAAGGCATTGTAGCTGCTGACAGATTTGTGAACAATGCAACGCTCAGTGCAGAGTCATACAGCAACTGCACACTGAGGTAGTGAGAATGCAGTCAAAGCCTGAAGATCTCTCTCAACCAACATGGGAGCTCCACAGAGCTACCAAGAAGCACGAATCATGGGAAAAATGCAACTTTTCATGCCACTAATGTCTTTCAATGGAAAGAATGTGTGTTCGTCCATGATCTTCAGGTTTCAATGCGTTCAACTCTTATTCTGTCACCATGCAAGAAATTAAGCATCCATTATTTGACACCCTCTTCATGTTACCATCATCCCAGAGATAATTGTGATAAAATAGCTTTGCACTGCCTCTATGACAGGGATTTATAAAGGAGAGAGAGCCTGTCCACAATAGCCCAAATGCTGCCTCAACAACACTCCACAGCTCCTACAAGTGATTCATTTTGTAATGAAAGCTGACATTTCATTTCCTGTACTGTTAATGGATGCCTTGCATGAATTCTGTTCATGAATTATGACCAAAGCATCCAGGTCCTTTATTGCAAAAAGCACTTCCCAACCTCGCACCTTCTAATAAATTCAACATGTAAAGGACTGTATGTGTTGTTCACATTCAAATCACTTCTTTGTGTTACAAATAGCGGTGTTCCAAGTGCCCCTAGTCTCTGTGTTCTCTCCATCATCCAATTCTCAATCCATGTAGGGTATCTCCCCCTTACCCAAGGACTGTTACTTTTTTTCACTCACCTGTGTGCAACCATGCCAACCTTCTTCTGAAAATTCAAATACACCGTTCACCCTAGTTCTCACTCGTCGATGTCACAAACAATACCCCCCATAAACTCCAATATGTTTTTCAAAGTTAGTTTTCCTGTCCTGAATTTAGGTTGGTGCTGCACAATCATATCATTGTTCTCCAATGATCTATTTATGATTAATTACAAAAATTGTTCATAGTTTCCTCACTAGTGACGTAAACCTATCCCCCAGTTCATTTACTGTTTTCATCCTCCTTCCTGTTGTGTATATTTTATATGGTTGTAATAGCCGCTTTCCAGTCTGCAGGATCCTTTACAGAATCTAAAGAGCTTTAACCAACCTCATATAATTAAGGAAAAGGCAGGAGAAGAGGACGCTATTGACCCATTCTGTCTGCCCCAGCTCTGAAAAGAGTTATCCAGCAAGCTCAATTCTCCAACCCTATCTCTGTAGCCCTCTAAGTTCATCACTCATCTGTTCCAGCAGCTTACCAATCTTCAACACAATGAGTTTTTCCAGGACTTCAGCTTTACTAATTCTAAACCTCCTGAATTTCCTTGCTTTCGCAGTCACCCTGTTCTCTAATATTTCCAAAAAAGATTTTCTGTTGCTTCTTCTGTTTGGACAGAACAAATGTATTCACCTCACCGGACAGAGATGGTCTCTGTCACCTCGTGAATACGTGAGAGGATGGGGCTCAGGCATAATGGATATGTCCCCATTCCTGCCTGTAAAGTTCCAGTTTCAAAATAGTTGATGGGCATTTTGAGTGTAGCCCTCTCCCTGGTGTGAGAATGCACAGCTCTGTGACCTCCTTATTGTTCAAATAAACTGGCTTATCTCTTTGCACCTGGGAAAGGTATACCATTGGGAAATAGTTGTGGAAAGCATAGAAAGGATAGTGCAGTGCCCTGCCTCTCCCCGCACAGTCTCCGCAGACCCAGATACTCTGTAAAATATATCCCCATACCTTGCACAGAGTAGGCACACCAGGCCCTCTAGTCTCCCTGAATGAATGCAGCAGCTGACAACACAAATCCAAGAAAACCATCCAGAGAACCTACACTGACGTTCCAATGTCTGGAGCAAGTCAATACGTACATATATGGCACACCAACTCAGTGTTGAAGATGCCTACCTCTCCTCTGTTTCTATTCCTGGCTGATAAACTGTTACATTTCAGTGCAGTCCTTGAAATATGAATAATTCTGCTCTCCATGGAAATAGTTGACAATGTAACTGCACAATTTTCTGTACCTCAGTCACGATAACAGCAACACCGTGATTGATGGTGGAGATGCTAGGGAAGGTGATGGTCGAACAGCATTTTATCTAGACGATAATTTCTGAGATCTCCGCAAATATTTCCCAATGGTATACCTTTCCCGGGTGATAAACCAAACCAGGACTTCAATCCCGCCACAGCAGATGGTGAAATTTGAATTCAATAAAATATTTAGAATTAACTATCTAATGAAATATTGATGGTTGTCAGAAGTAAGAACATCTGGCACACTAGTGTCCTTCAGGGAAGGGAATTTGCTATGCTCACTGGTCTGGCCTACATGTGATTACAGACGTCAGCAGTGGTAGACTCTCAAATGTTCTTTGCAATGGCCAAGTCTGATATTCAGTTATACACTACAAGGTGTCAAAGAAGTGAAACCAGACAGACCTGAGCACGGCCAGTCTACAGCACGTAGAAGTGCAGTGGTTCAGAGATGCAGTTCTTCAGCACTTTCTGAAATCAACTCTGAAAGAGAAATAAATGCTGGCCCAGCCAACAACACCCATGTCCTATTAATAAAGAAAAGAAGATGACCACACCCAGCATGGAGAGATAGAGGGGACAGAACTCCCTTGAAACAGGGATTTGGATATATATATATCTACATGGGCATGATACTAGGGATATGGGAAAAGGTGAAAAATAAATGAAAATGATCTCTCAATTTATTTCCATACCAGCTGATTATTCACAGTCCCTTTGTTTTTTGTCTTCTGTCTCTATTTCTCCATATATCCAACTCAATCCGCCAACACATATTACACTATTTCCAAGCTGCTTTCATGACTGATGCATGGCGAGTGGACTCAAAATGTTAACTCCGTTTTCCTCTCGACAGAGGCTGCCAAACCTACTCTATTTCCGCAGCACTCTGTTTCCTTTTGGTTCAGAACCCCAGCCTCTTTCTTTGTTTGATTCAACCTTTCTTTTTGTTATTGCATTGGACATTGGCCTATCAAGTCCACATTGACCCTTTGCAGAGCATTGCATCCAGACCCACCTCATACCCCATTCTTGCATTTCCCGTGGCTTACCCTACTCCTAACCTGTCCCTTCATCTCCCACAGCTAACACACCTAGCTGCACATGATGGGTAATTTAGCGTGGTCTATCAACTGAACCTGTGTGCAGTGTGGGAGGAAACTGAACCTAACAGAGGTGTATAAGTGCATGAGATGTATGAGTAGAGTGGACAGACTGCAGATGTTCCCTTGAGTCAAAGGGTCAAAAATAAGGAGGATCACGTTTAAAATGAAAGCCAAGACATGAAGAGAGGATTTGTGGAATCTGTTTTGAACCCAGGCGATGGTTTGTGTCTAGAATGCATTGCCTGAGAGGGCGGATAATAAAGGAAACCTCACAAAAATTATAAAGCACTTGTATGGGCATTGGATTGTGCAGACCCGATGGGCCTTGTCTTTAATACAAGATGTGATGTGGTGACAGCCATGAAAGCCCTGATATATCCTGAAGCAGCAACCAATGGGACTTGTTGGTTTGTTCCATCGAACTGTGCTCAGTAAGTGGTGAGATTACAAACCAGCATCATCCCATGGAGTATCAGTACTTACTCAACCTAGGACAGCCCAGACATCTCTTACAACATCCATGTTAATTCACATGCTCAGTACAAGAATCGTCCAACGACAGCATCAGCATTATTTCAGCTGTTTGACACCATTATTTTAAGGACACCAATAACATAGAAACAGACTTTGCTTCATTATTATATAGACTTCTCGTGTAAGGTTGTTATTTCTCTGAAGAATAATAAATTCCTTCTCATATATTCGCATTGACAAAGAGTTTGTTTTGCTGCGAGCTGTTTGTGTAACACTCCATCCATCAGCAGTAATATTTAATCCCAGTTAAACCAATACATAAGATGCACAGCTGGTACTCCCTCTCAACAGCCACTTGAATGGACCAACACCAACTGGACTGGAACGTCTCAACGGCAATTAATGCTGGTCTAGCTCCATTAAAATCCCAAATGCACTAAAAAGACAATTCGATTTTCTCAAAATTATTAAACAATGAGGACATCTTCTTGATCCGATGTGTTTGTCGCTGTCGTTGAAGTTGTGTGATCTATTTCCGTGAAACCATTTCGTGCATAAATTGAAAGAATAAAAGCTCAGGTCACAGATGCACAGTAACTCGGCATTTAAACGCAAAATGCCAGGGAATAGTAGGATGTAGAACTTCAGGTAACTGGGAAAATGCAGTTTGGTGGTTTCTGGCTGTTTTAGTTGTATTGGGCTGAAAGGCCGGTATGTATGCTGTATGACTGCCACTTTAATTGTTGGAAACAGAGAATGTGGTCTCACTATTTCCATTGCTTGTGAGCATCAAATAGTGAGGAATACAATCTCAAAGGACACACAGGATTTGAAGCTGTATCATTCTCCCTTCACTATCAAATTGTTAAGAACCACGTTTCTCTCTTTGTAACATTCCTGTTAGTGTTCCTGCACCACAAGAACCCATGTCGTCTATCACCATATTCTGAATAGAAATTAAACACAGGCAACAGAATGCTGGCCTTGGTATTGAAACGCACCTCACAAGAACAACTGAAATGAATCTGCATTGTTAAAGTTATCCATTCGACACAATCTGATTTTTAAATCAGTTTCAAGCGAGGCTTTCCCTTTGTCCTATGCTCCTGACGTCTGGACAACATCATGAATCTTTCCTGAGCGGTTTGGAGTGCCATTTAAAAGTCCGGTATGGAAAGCTGTGCCCAATTATCTGAAAGGAAAGTCTTCATGTTCATGAGAAACGTGTCATATTTTTTCAGTATCTAAAGACAACAGAAATGTAGAAACTAGCATCAGGAGTAAGGAATCAAAACAGCTCCGTTATGCGATAAGATCGTGGATGATCTGATTGTGACCTCAATCACACATTCCTCCTTGCCCTTACAATGTTAGTGCGTCATTCTTTGTCAATAATCTGCCTGCCTCTGCCTTAGGAATATTCAATGACTTATTCTCCATCGCTCTCTGGGAAGAGAATTCCACAAAGACAAAACACAATGAGATGATTACACCAAATCACCAACTTCTTAACAGTAACATTCTTCAGATCCAGGGCCAGTCAGTTCAAGATTTCCTCCAGAAATATACGCTCCTCCCAGGAGTCAGCTGAGTGAATCTTCTATGGATTGCATTTCATATCATTGTGGCCATCGCTGTCTCGATGTGCTGACACCATTATCTTGTAGATCTGTAGAAAATCGTCCCTACTTTTAAATGTATTCTGTTTTAGAAAGTTTCAACATTTATCTTAGCTCCCTAAAAGTTTGATGTACACGTAAAGTTTTTATTTTGCAACCCAGGTGCCAGGTTCCTCTGTGCCTAAAGCCAATCTCTCCACTGAAATAATACATTACGTTTCCATTCAACCCGCCAATAGCCTTGAGCACAGACACATTTTTCCTACTATGTTCCATATACCAATATTTGCCTGTTCACTTGGCCCAACCTATATCTCTTCATGGACTCATGTCCTATTCATATCTTCCTTTTCCAACAGTTTCAACAATTTGTATGCTTCCCTAATACAGACAGAATATTTGGCCAAAGAAACACATTGTGGCGACATTTCAAAGTAATTTAAAACGAAAGAAAATTACTCCATGTCTAAACTATAAACTTAGAACAAAGCTAAAGTGTGCTGCAGTCCTATGACTCAGTTCCCATTACTCAATGTAGGGTCAGATGGTGTGGAATGTGTGTGGGTAGAATTGAGGAACCACAAATGTGTAAAACCATAGTTGGAGTAATGTATCATTACTCCAATTATCATTACTCCATTACTGCAATTACTTTGAATCATAGTCAGGAGCTGGTGCGCATGATAGACCAGGAGATAGAAAATATATGTAGAAAAAGGCAAATATACAGTGAGTGGGGGGATTTCAATATGCAGGTGGATTGGGAAAATCAGACTGGTAGTGGTTTGCAAGGAAAAGGAATTTGTGGAATGTCTACAAGATGGCTTTTTGGAGCAGCTTATGGTGCAGGCAACAAGGGAACGGCAATCCTGGATTTAGTGTTGTGCAGTGAGTCAGATGTGAGAAGGAAGCTTAAGGTGAAGGAACCCTTCGGAGGTAGTGATCGTAATATGATTCAACCTAAACTTCAATTTGAGAGGAAGGAAGTAGAATCGGAGTTAATATTACAGCTGGTTAAATGCACCAACAAAGATATGAGGGAGGAGCTGGGGATAATTGACTGCGAGACGAGCCGAGCAGGAAAGACAATGGAAGAGTAATGGCAGGAGTTTCTCAGAGCAATTTAGGAGTCCCAGCAGAGTTTCATCCCGAGGTAATAGATGCATTGTACAGGGAGGATGAGGTATCCATGGATGACTGGGGAATGCATGGCTAGGGTAAAAGAAAAAGAGAAAGCAGATAACATGGCAAATGGCAGTGGGAAAACCAGAGGATTGGGAAGCTTAGAAAGACGAACAAAATAAGAAATAAGGGCGGAGATTAAATATGAAGTTAAGCTATCCAGTGATAGAAAGGATGACTGTAAGAGTCTCTTTAGATATATTAAACGCAAAAACGGGAAGCAGAAGTGGATATTGGGGCATTGGAAAATGACACTGGATTGATAGTAGCGTGGAACAAATAATAGATGAGAAACTGAATAATTATTTCACGTCAGATTTCACGCTGGAAGAAATGAATAATATCCAAAAAAATCAAGAGACTGAGGAGGCAGAGCTGATTAGGGGAAGTTGCTCGAAAAACTAAATGGATGAATAAGCTGGATGGAGACATCAATGGTGATATTCCAGAAATCATTGGGATCAGGGAGGGTCCCAGAAGACGAGAAAATTACGAACGTGACACCCTGTTTGTTTTTAATAAAAAGAAGTTTTTTGAATTTTTTTTACAAAATTACAAATATAGTACAAACTAGTGTATTCTGCTTTACAATATAATAACAACCCGAATATAGAATTTAAAAACAAACTACTAATCTATGCTCCAAACTAGCAAACCATAAAATAGGATATCTTACATTACTAAAACTCAACAAAAGGAGAAAAGAAAATAAATAAGTAAATAAATAACTCGATACATGTTTTAAAATATATATTAAGTCATAACAGAATCCGTATTGATACAGAATTCCTCCTCCCATGAGCCCCCGAAGCAGCCAGAACTATCCCCACGGCGATGCAAAGGCCCTGAACAATGTGGTTGATATATCTGTGTCAATGTAGTTTAAAAAGGTCTGCCATGTTCTATAAAAAAATTCCGTCTTTTGGTTCACCATATTCGTAAGGAAATCAAGGGGGATATATTCCATGACGATCCTGTCCCAATTTGAAAGCTCTGGGGAACCTTCGTATATCCAATTCACGAAAATGTTTTTGCCTGGACAAAAGAAAAGGATAATGAATAATTTCCTCCCGGATACATCCAAAGAAGGGAACTTTGGGGAGCCCAAACGTAGAGGCACTGGGTGCCAACCAATCTCAGTCCCCAAAATCTTTAACAAGGCATTCGCTACTCTGTTCAAACACATGCAGATCTTATGGCATGTCCTCAGACAATGCGTGAGAGTAATAACTTCTGTTTTGCATATGGGACACATTGAAGATGCTCCTGCCTTGAACTTTGCAAGTCACTCAGGTGTCATCTGAGCCCAATGAAGTATGTTGAATTGGATAGCCTGAGTTCTGTTACTGATAGATATCTTCCTGACGTTTTCCCAGATGTCCTCCCACATCTCGAAGGAGTATTCCATCC
The DNA here is from genome assembly GCF_047496795.1 of Chiloscyllium punctatum. Taxonomy (NCBI): domain Eukaryota; kingdom Metazoa; phylum Chordata; class Chondrichthyes; order Orectolobiformes; family Hemiscylliidae; genus Chiloscyllium; species Chiloscyllium punctatum. Next base: position 87,245,916 of record NC_092750.1, read on the forward strand.
CCAATTCTTGACTCTAGATTTTATATAACCGTTCCATGTCCTTTGATACATTATTAAACAGTTTATGGTAGAGAGTACTGGGCACGGGAGGACCCATCGGCCGACACACTCTCCTTTCCTTATCCGATTTATTACGATCAATTATCAACATGGTCTTCTTTTGTATAAAGTCTCCTATTTGAAAATATCGAAACAAGATCTTTGCTATGCAGCCCAAACCTCTGACGCAGCTGTTTGAAGGACATCATGACCTCCCCATCGAACAGGTCTCCCAAACAGGAGATACCTTTAGACTCTCAGGTTCTGAATACAGCATCACTCAGCCCTGGCTGGAATCCCAATATTCCCACCATAGGGGTATAGGGGAGGATGTTGGTAGGTTACCCTCATCCTGTCGCATTATCGTCCAGGCTTTGATTGCATTTAATGCAATAGGATTTTCACAATGATACGTAATAACTCTCACCTTGTCCATAAATAGTAGATTGATGAGGGGATATTTTGCTTGGGATGCCTCAATATCGAACCAGATTGATTGTGGATCACAAGAGACCCAATCAGCTACGTAGGAGCTGAATTGGCACCTCCTGAAACCTGGAAAATCCAGCCCACACCTGACTTGTGGAAGCTATAGCTTTTCTAATTTAATAAGGGGCTGTCTATGACTCCAAATAAAGGAGCCGAGCCAACCATAAAGCTTACGCAGCGCCTGTCTTGGCAGCATCAAGGGAAGCATTCTCAGAGTGTATAAAAGGACAGGTAGGATGTTCATGTTGACCAAAGCTATTCTATCGAGCCAGGATATTGGGAGATCTTCCCAGCATTGAAGGTCCTATCATAATTTCTCCAAGAAACGTGTATAATTGACTTTATATAGCTGACCAAATGCCGGAGTATTAAAAATACCTAAGTAAAGAAAACCTCCCAGTGACCACCCAAAGGCAAAACTGGATTCATCCGGAAAATTGGATATACTGGCAAGACCTCCCAGGGGCATAGCCTCTGATTTCACAAATTGATTTTATAACCTGAGAACATGGCAAATAATTTAACCACTTTTATTAAGCGGGGCACAGACGTCAATGGATCATTTAAGAAAAGGAGGACATCAACTGCATAGAGAATAATTTTGTGCTTACCCGAGCCGACTTCCAGTGCCATTATATGAAGGTCAGCTCGTACAGATTCCACCAACGGCTCAATCACGAGCGTAAATAATAATGGTGAGAGAGGGCATTCCTGACGACAATCTCTGCCAACGTGAAAGCTATCTGAACTTAAACTGTTGGTGAAAACCGCTGCTTTGGGATCATTATATAATACTGTAACCCATTTAGTAAAGACCTCTCTAACACCAAACCGTTCCAGCATATAAACGAGATATGGCCATTCTATCCGATCGAATGCCTTCTCTGCCTCTAGGGAGACAACTAATCCTGGCATCGCTCCCTGCTGGCAGGCTTGTACAATATTTAAGACTCTTCTAATGTTATTAGTTGATGTGCGACCCTTTATAACCCCCATCTGGCCTTCTTTAATAATGAATGGTAAAACACTCCCCAGTCTTCATGTAAACACTTTTGAGAGAATTTTAAAATCCAAATTCAACAAGGAGCAGTCATTTGGAGTCTTTTCCTTGTTGAGAATGAGACAAATATTTGCTTCTCTCAGAGAAGGCGAGAGGCAGCCCAGACTATGTGAGCAATTATACATATTTATAAGTGGCCCGACCAATTCCCCAATCAATTCGTTGTGGAACTGAGCCTGGAATCCATCTGGTCCAGACTCTTTGCCACTCTGTAGCTGCCTCACTGCCTCCTGTATTTCATGGGTTGCTAGGGGGTTCATTGAAGAACAACACCTGTTTCCAGGTTAGGCCCGGGAGGGCAAGGCTTTTTTTAAATAAAGACTTTATCTTCCTTGTTCTATTTTCACAGCCCTGTGGCATATAAAATTCGAAATAGAACCTTCTAAAGACTGCATTGATCTTTTTAGGATCACAGATCATGGTACCATCACTCTTTCTAAAGATGTCATGGCTTGGGCAGCATTTTTCTTTCTGGCAAGGTATGCTGGATACCTGCCAGGCTTGTCACCGTGTTCAAATAATCTCTGCTTCACCAGTATTATCTCCCTCTTTGCTGTTTGATTAAGGTATTCAAGGTTACCCTAAGTGCTGTGACCCGCTGTAGTTTAGTAATGGAGGGTCTATCCACATAAGCTGTCTTAGCCACCTTTAGGTGACCCTCGAGCAGACACTGCTGTTCTCCCTTTTGTCTTTTCCGGGGCACAGAATATGAGATAACCAAGCTCATGCATGTGCCTTACCAGTCTCCCACATCACCGACTGGTTACTGGCCGTGTCTGAGTTGATATCCCAGGAGGTTTTAAATTCTTCAAGAAATATTTTATGAACTTACTATCCTTCAATAGAAAAGGGTCCATATGCCAATGTCGGGAAGCTATCTCATCATCACTAATCTTAACCTCCATTTATACTGTGGCATGGTCGGAAATATATATATATATATATATATTACCTACTTCACAAAACAATATTGAGTTCAAAAGTATCAACGGGACAGAAACATATTGATTCATGTATGGCACGTGTGTATTAGAGTACAAAGTAAAGTCTCTAGCCACCGGGTGAAGACACGCCCACACATCTACCTGCCCCAACTCCCTCCTCAGAACCGCCAACTACCTAGATCTCAAAGATATGCCCACAGATCTCTAAGGTATTCTGGCCACTCCTGGGTCGATGATACAATTATAATCCCCCGCTATAATCGTGTGGTGCACCCCGCGAACCATCAACTTGGAGAACGCTTCCATTACAAATTTAAAAGTGTGCACCGGGGGGCAATAATGATTCAAAATCCCATATTCCTCTCCATATAATAGTGCATTAATTAACATATACCATCCAGAGTCATCTTTTATCTGGCTTACCATTTGGAAGGGAAGATACTTGCGAATTAGAATGGTTACTCTTCTACTTTTTGAGCTGAAAGATGCAAAGAACACCTGGCCAAAACCACCCTATTGCAGCTTTGAATGCTCCTTAGCAAGCAGATGTGTCTCCTGTAGAAGGGATACATCCACCCTTTCTTTTTTATGGCTTGATAATATCTTTTGATAATATCTTTTTCCTTTTGATTGGTGAGTGGCACCCCTTGACATTCCAGGTGCACCACCAAAACGAATGACTAGCGATGATCGTCCAAGTAAGCCCGAGACCCCCGAGGAGGGACATCCCCACCCAAAGACATTGAATAAAACCAAAAATGATTCACACATAAAACACTCTTTAAAACAGCTAAATCAAAACAACTAAGAACTACTCCTAAAAACAAATAATATAAAACATACTTAAAAGAAGATTTTCCCCCTTGTTCACAGGAGGCACTACTACTTCCATTAATCCCGCCATAACATCTCCCAGCCAGAGACATGCCCTCGGCCCAGGCATTACAAATTAGAGCAAATAAATTCCAATGTCTTATAAGACAGAAGTTAAAGATGGGTGACCCACCCACTACACCCCCACCCCACACCATCATATAGACATTTGTAGCAAAACAACACAAGATGAAAATACATAAAATTACAACATTACAATCCCAGCAAGTAATAAGTAAACAAATTTTAAAAAAAGAAATATTCCCAACCCGCGCGAGCTATAGATAAGAGTCCATAGAAAGGATAAGGAATGAACCACACCCTACCCCCATTCCCACCCACCAAGGAAAGATGGAGAAGAGAAAGAGGAAGAAAGAAGGAGGAAAAAAAAACAAAAGCAAAATAAAGTCATTATCCATACACTTCAAGTCCCGCAGTCTACTTGAGAGCATCCAGGAATTAGTTTACTTCTTCTGGCGATCCAAAGTTATGCACAGATCCTCCATGACTGCAGCACAGCGTTGCCGGATATTGCACAGCATATTGAATATTTAAATCCCTCAGACGCTTCTTCACCTCATCAAATGCCTTCCTCTTGCGGTCCACCGACGGAGAAAAATCCTGGAACTGCATTATCCTGGAGCTCTTGTATATCATGGCATGAGAATCTTTCCTCAAAGACTATGGAGGACTCTAGCAGCATCTGTTTTTTCCCTGTAATGCTGTAGTTGAATTAGGACTAGGCGGGGTCGCTGGTCCGACCCATGCCAGCGCACGGCAACCCGGTGGGCCCATTCAGCCCATATCCGGCCCAGCTCTGACTCCAGTTACAGCAGCTGTGGGTGCCATTGCGCCAGGAAGTCAAACCGCGAGCCTTCCTCCTCCCATTCGGGAAGGCCAAGCAACCGAATATGTTTCCGACGACCTGGATTTCCGATGTCATCAATATGTTCCTCTAAGTTGGGGACTCAATTTTCCAAAGCCCAGACCTGACCCATGGATGACTCAGCAGTGGTCTTGGAGGCCGTGGCCTGTTATTCTGCTCTCCCCGACACGCTGCCCGAGTTTCTCGATCTGCAGCATGACCGAGACTGACTACTACCTGGACTGGATCTCTTCAATGGAGTAATCAATCTTCTCTCGGAGTTTAAGAAGCTCCGAGATCAGGCTTGCCCCTGCAGGTGAGTCCCCCGGGTTGGTCGCAGACATCTGTCTTGCTGCAGGGTGGGGAGAGGGGTCCCGCTCCGTTGTGAACTGTGAGAAGCTTTGCCTTCGGTCATTTTAAAAAGCATCAACTTCTAATGTTTGATGTAGAATGGCCAAGGCTGCTGGGAAAAACTGTTTTAAACAATTTAACAGGTGAGGTGAGGGTGGGTACCCCACTTTGTCCGAGTCTTGGGCAGAGCTCTGCAGACTCATACCTACTGGGTCACATCCCTTTTACATCTCCCTGACACTCTGTTTAAAAATAAAGGAATAAGGCAAAATACAGAAAATTAGAAACTGATCAGCCTCACCTTGGTCATGGCTAAGTTCCTGGAATCCATTGTGAAGGATGAGATTTCTGAATAATTGCCAGTGCAGATTAAGTAGGGCCAAGTCAGGATGGTTTTGTCAAAAGAGATGATGCTAATGAATCTGTTAGAATTCTTTGAGGATGTAACAAACAGGTTAGACCAAAGACAGCTAATGAATACTATCTATTTGGACTACAAGAAGGACGTTGACAATGTGCTTCACAGGAGGCTGCTGAGTGTCAGGAGGCCCATGGTGTCAGAGACAAGGTACTAGAGTGTACAGAAGCTCAGCTGTCTGGCAGAAAGTAGAGAGTGGGAATATAAGGTTCCTTCTCTGGATAGCAGACGATGGCAACTGGTGTTCCACAAGGAAACCACAACTTTTTACTTTGAATATTAAGGATCTAGATGAAGGAACTGAGGACATTCCGGCGAGGCTTTTATATTTTGCAAAGGTAGGTAGAGGGACAGGTATCATTGAGGAGGTAGAAGGATTTAGATAGGGTAGAAGAATAGGCAGATGGAATTCACCCTGAGAAAGTGCGCGGTGATGCACTTTAGAGGATAGAAGAGAGGCATGGACTATTTTATAACTGGGGAGAAAATTCAGAAATCTGATGTGCAAATAGATTTTCAAGTTCCAGTCCGGGATTGTCTCAAGGTAAATGTGCAAGTTGAGTCAGTATTTAGGACGGTGTTATATCTGCCACACAGTGTGCTGGAAAGCTTACATTCAGAAAAAAGAACTGAGTCAACTCCTATAAACAATAATATTTATTTATTGAACATATTTAATATTAGAACAAATAAAAAGCATTATAATGTAATGAAAATCACTACAAACTATCTTATGACTTAACTTGACTTTGGATGATCACATCCCACCCCACGAGAAGTTGACTGGATTCCACGTAGTGATGTCTTTTTGTTCTTCAGATGGTCTTGGAGTTGTCTTCTCGTCAAGTGGTTATTCTTGAGTTACCACTCTCTGAGGGGTTGTACGGTGATTCTTATCCTTCCAAGTCTTCACGCCTTTTTGGGAGGGTGTGGAGGATCTGTCAATGGAATGATCAGGTTCATTTACACTGATCAATCAGTCCCAACCTGTCACATTGATGGTCCAGGGACGGCATTCCATTATCCCATTCAGGTCCAACTTCATGTAGGTATTTCAGATTCTGTAGCTGTCAAGTTTGTTGGCATTTGTAGGGAGATGCAGCCTGTCTGGATTCTGTAATATGGGGATTAAAACAGAGACTTTAGTCAAGGCTGAATTCTACTTCCCAGCATGCTTTAATCATTGTTCATTTTTGTAACTCCATGGTAAATTTATTATTGTCCATCGTAAGATTATTATTTCAGATGGTCCATCTGGTCAGAAAGGCAAATACATTTGTAGCATTTATTTTCAGTGGGCTTGAATATTAAAGCAGCATGGAGTATTGTCTACCGTTTTGGGCCCCATAACTCAGGAAAGATGTACCGCCCCGGACAGTATTCAGAGGAGCTTCATAAGAATGGTCTTAGGAATGAAATGCTTAACATATGAGGTCTCTGTGTCTATACTCGCTGGAGTTGAGAAGGATGACGGTGGATCTAATTGAAGCATACAGAATATTGGGTGTCTGGTCAGAGTAGATATTGGGAAGATGCTTCCACTGTTAGGAGAGAAGGGACTCAAGGACATAGCCTGAGAGTCAAGAGAAGATTTTTTAGAATGGAGATAAGGAGAAATGCCTTCAGCTTGAGATTGCTGTGGCAGCATTTGAACCCAGGTCACTCGAACATTATCTGGGTTTAGCACATACTAATTCAGTGGTAACACTACGAGGCCATTGACTTGCCCAATCCTCCACAGTGTGACTAACGTGCGCAGTATGACATGCCCTGTGATTTGCCTTCATGTTAAATTTGACTTCCTTATCAAGATATGGATGACTTTTCCCCATTATGCAATTCATCTTTGGTCTTTAGTATCTCCCTAGGTATTTGCCAAATTTCTTCATCTGTCTTGCCTTTGACTGTTCTGTTCTCCTCCAGTCCACCCAGGCCAAATCCTTCCTTAGGCCAATATAATTCTTATTGCCTAACACTAACACTCTCATGTATGACTCAGTTTTCACTCTTTCAATCTGAATGTGAAACTCCAGCAAGTTGTGATTACTCTTTCCAAGGCAAAGCTCATCCAACAATCCTTCCATGTAACATAATATCAAATCTAAATTAGCCCATTCTCTGGTTGGTTCCATGACGTACTGCTCTCAGTAATAATCTCTCAGACACTCGATCAATCTTTATTCAAGGCTATCACTGTTCAGTTGATTAATTGAGCCAATTTGCATGTTCAAACCACCCATAGTTACTGTTGTGCCCTTGTTACAAGCCCTCACTCTTTTCAACCTCAGAAGTACTTTGGGGCAGAGGCTGAAAATTACCCTTCCCAAGAGGTTTCTTCTCTTGCTTTTTATTTGCACTGAGACGGATTTCAAACATGTTTTGACACAAAACACTTCGAAAAGGTCTGAGTTCCCACTTGCACAAACAAATGTTTATTTTCTTTACACTAACCACATTTCACAGTAAATATTGAGGAATTAACAGAGCTAAAAGTGGTCATGAGATATCTTTAGCAAACAGGGTTGAGGAAAATTCCAAAGCCTTTGTTTTCATATATAAGGAGCCAAAGTGTAACTAGAGAAATGTTTGGCCAGCACAAGGAAAAAGGAAGAAAGTTATGCGTTGTGTCAGAGAAAATGCGTGAGATTCTTAACGAGTACTTTGCATCTGTATTCACCAAGGAGAGGGACATGACGGATGTTGAGGTTAGGGATAGATCTTTGAGTATTCTGGGTCAAGTCGATAAAAAGAGGGAGAAGGTTTTGGATATTCTAAAAGGTATTAATGTTGACAAGCCCCCAGATTTGGATGGGATCTACCACACATTACTAAGGGAATTGAGAGAAGAAATAAGTGGGGCTTTAACTTATATCTTTGCAGGATCCTTGAACATCGGTGAGGTCCTGGAGGACTGGAGAATTGCTAATGACGCCCCTTTGTTAAGAAGGGGAGCGGGGATAATCCAGGTAATTATAGACTGGCGAGCCTAGCATCAGTGGTAGGGAAACTGCTGGAGAAGGTACTGAGTGACTTGAGTAAGGTGTTTTATTCGGTTACCCATAGTAGGCTGATGGAGTAGGTGAAGTCGCATGGGCCTCAGTTCGTTCTATCTAGATGGAAAGAGAACTGGCTGGGCAACATGAGGCAGAGAGTAGTAATAGAAGGGGATTTCTCAAAAGGGCATAAGCGTCGATTCTCCTGCTCCTTTGATACTGCCTGACCTGCTGCCCTTTTCCAGCAACACAGTTTTAAGCTCTGATCCCTAGCATCTGCAGTCCTCACTTTCTCCTAGTTTGCAGATGATACCAAGATTGTTGGAGTAGCAGATAATGAAGAGGACTGCCCGAGAATGCAGCAGAATATAGATAGATTGGAGAAATTGGCACAGATATGGCAGATGGAGTTCAATCTGTGCAAATGCGAGGTGATGCATTTTGGAGGATCCAATTCTAGAGCGAACTGTGCATTAAATGGAAAAGTCCTGGGGACAATTGACATACAGTGTGATCTGGGTGTTCTGTTCCTTGTTTCCTGAATCTGGCAATGCAGGTAAGTAAAGTGGTCAATAAGGCATTTGGCATGCTTTCCTTGATTGGATCAGTTGTTGAGTACAAACACTGGCAGGTCATCTTACGGTTGCTTAGGACTTTGGTTTGGCCACATTTGGAATCCTGCATATAGTTCATTTCCAATAGGATGTGGATGATAGATTAGAGTGTAGAGTCGTTTCATCAGGGTGTTGCCTGGGATGGAGGGTGCTGGTTATGGAAAGAGGTTGGGTAGATTAGGATTATTTTAATTATAAGGACAAAGGCTGATGGGTGAACCTGATTGAAGTCTACAAAATCAAGAGAGAGATAGACAGAGTAGATACCAAGAAGGTTTACCACAAATTGTGAACTTATGACCCCTCTTAATTGAGTTCCAAAGTGAGAGGGAAAGATTTAGGGCCTGAGGGATATATGTGGGAAGCTCGGAGGTGGTAGGGGCAGGAACGATAGTGTCATCTAAGATGTATCTGCCAGATACATGAATGGGCGGTGAGCAGAGGGACACAGGCCCTTAGAAAATAGGTGGCAGGTTTAGAAAATAGGAGGATCTGGATCAGCGCAGGCTTGGAGGGCCGAAGGTACTCTTCCTGTGTTGGAATGCTCTTTGTTCTTTATCATTCATTCTAAAAATAGCAATGTTTCAACTTATTGTATGCTACAATTTAATCATATTTATTTATTTGGCAGTGCATGTCAAATTATTGTCATTGCTAAATTTCAGACACAGAGTCATACAGATGTACAGCATGGAAACAGACCCTTCTGTCCAACTCGTCCATGCTGACCATATATCCCAACCCAATCTAGTCCCATCTGCCAGCACTCAGCTCATATCCCTCGAAACAATTTCTATTCATATACCTATCCAGATGCCATCTCAATGTTGCAATTGTACCAGCCTTCATCACTTCCTCTGGCAGTTCATTCCATACACGTACTACCCTCTGTGTGAAAATGTTGCACCTTACATCACTTTTACATTTTTCCATCCCAATCTAAACCTATACCATCTAGTTCTGGACTCCCCCACACCAGGGAAAATAGCTTGCCTATTTCCCCATTCATGCCCGTCATGGTTTTTTAGACCTCTATAAGGTCACCCCTCAGCCTCCAATGTTCCAGGGAAAACAGCCCCAGCCTATTCAACCTCCACCTAGAGCTCAAACTCTCCAACCTTGGCAACATTCTTGTAAATCTTTTCAGAACCGTTTCAAGTTTCACAACATCCAACCAATAGGATGGAGACCAGAATTGCACATAATATTCCAAAAGTGGGCTAACTAACCTCCTGTACAGCCGCAACACGACCTTCCAACCACTGTACTCAAAGCTCTGACCAATTAAGAAAAACATACCAAATGTTTTCTTCACTGTCTTATCTATCTGTGACTCTACTTTCAAGGAACAATGAACCTGCACTCCAAATTCTCGTTGTTCAGCAATACTCCCCTGGACCTCACCATTAAGAGTATAACTCCTGTTAAGACTTGCTTTCCCAAAATGCAGCATCTCGCATTTACCTAAATTAAACTCCATCTATCACTCCTCAGCCCATTGGCCCATCTGATCAAAATCCCATCTTAATGTGAGGTAAAATTCTTCGCTGTCCACTGCACCTCCAATTTGGGTGTCATCAGCAAATTTACTAACTATACATTTATACTCACATGCAAATCGTTTATATGAATGACTAAAAGTAGTGGACCCAGCACCGATCCTTGTGACACTCCACTGGTCACATGCCAACAATCTGAAAAACAACTCTGCACCACTACCGTCTGCGTTCTCCCTAAAGTCAGCTCTGTATCAAAATGGCTACTAATCCCTTTATTCCAATAGATCTACCCTTGCAAACCTCGAATGCCTTACTGAAGTCCTTATTGATCACGTCCACTGCTCTGCCCTCATCAATCCTTTTTGTTACTTCTGTAAAAAACTCAATCAGGTTTGTGAGACATGATTTCCCACGCACAAAGCGATATTGACTCTCCCTAATCAGTCCTTGCCTTCCCAAGTAAATGTACAACCTGTCCCTCAGGATACCCTCCAACAACTTGCCCTCCACTGACGTCAGGCTCAATGGTCTATAATTCCCTGGCTTGTCCTTACCACCTTTCTTAAACTGTGACACCACGTTCGCCAACCTCCAGTCTTCTGGCACCACACCTGTGACTATCAATGGTACAAGTATCTCAGTAAGAGGCCTAGCAATTACTTCCCTAGCTTTGCACAGAGTTGTAGGGTAAACTTGATCAATCAGATCCTGGGGATTTATCCACTTTTATGCGCTTCAAGACATCAGCACTTCCTCCTCTGTAATAAGGACATTTTTCAAGATGTTACCATCTATTTCTTTGTATATCTATATCTCCCATGTCTTTCTCCTGAGTCAACACTGATACAAAGTGCTCCTTTAGTGTCTACCCCACCTCCTGCGGCTCCACACAAAGGCACCTTGCTGATCTTTGAAGGCTCTATTCTCTCCCTATTTACCCTTTTGTCCTCAATGTATTTATAAACTCCTTTTGGATTCTTCTTAACTCAATTTGCCAAAGATATCTCCTGTTGCCTTTTTGCCTTCCTGATTTCCCTCTTTAATATGCTCCTACTGCCTTCATACTCTTCTAAGGATTCACTCGATCAATCCTGCCTTACCTGACATATGCTTCCTTCTTTTTCTTAACTAGACCCTCAATTTCTTTAGTCATTCAGCACTCTCTATACCTACCAGCCTTTCCTTTCACCCTAATAAGAATATCCTGTCTCTGGACTCTCGTTATTTCATTTCTGTACGCTTTCCATTTTCCAGCCATCCCTTTCCCCGCGAACATCTGCCCCCATCAGCTTTTAAATGTTCTTGCCCCCAATAACATCGAAATTGTCCTTTCTCCAAGTTAGAACTTCAACTTTAAGTACTCGTCTGTCCTTATCCATTGTTATTTTAAAACTAATAGAATTGTTGGCAAATAGCTGGAGGTCACACATTTCAGTGAGAAATTAATTCGATTGATTATATTTAAGTGTGTAAGAATGATAAGTCGATTTGATTGTTCAATCATTTGCTCACTCTGAATATGCAATCAGTCAGAGGTCAACCACTTTGCAAATAATCGAGCGACAATGTATGCATTTGAATACTGAGATTCAATGTGTAATTGAGATCACCAAAATAGTCAGACAACATGTTATTTTTCGATACAAAACAAAATGTGCATTATTTACTTTTGCATCATAAAAGATTGTTCGGTGTTTATAATTTAATTCCATCAATGTAGAATCAACTTAATTGATTTCAGAGATGGTGCAGTTATGGTGCTGTTGAATAATTGTAGCTCATATCTTATTATTGCCCTTTTCACAAACATGGCAAACTCCTGATCATTGATCAGGTCAGTAAACCCATCACTTTACATCATGACCGACATTAAAAGTGGATTCCAAAAGGCCTGAATTCTGGTACAGTGCTCCTGGACCTCACAGCTGCCTGTGGCACTGAGTGAGACACTGGCCTGCTCCTGAATCTGTCCAGAGAGTTTCCAACCTGAGTCAGGGCAGTCATTCAAATATTCCCTCACAGAGAATCATTTGGAATCCACCTTCAGCTGCAGGAAACTAGCCAACAGGCTATCACTGCTCTCAGTGTAGGTACAAACGCTGTCTAAATTAGATACCAGCGACTGACCAGGAACCAGGTCTTACAAATTTATCCTCAGTCAGAGCCTGGCCCATGGAGCAGATGTGTGGACATGGAGTCTTAGGATCACATCGCACAAGTTACATATGGTGATGACATCTGGCATGTCCCCCAGACTCCATACATTTGTCCCGTGGACCAGACACTGGGTGAAAATGTTCACAATTGGCAGTCTATTGCAGCATTTTGTGTCTCACAGTGAACCTTCTGAAACTGTATCCAATAAGTGCACGTTCATATTCAACAGTATCAAAATAAAAGTGTAGATGTTTGTGGTTGGTCAGGTACTAATTCATAGGTCATCCAACAGAAGGTATCTGAAGAAACCAGGAGCAAACAGCAAGCCAAGAATCGTTTTAATAACTGAACCTGGTAGATTTTGTCTGGTCTAGGTAACCACGCATATTGTACTGACATTTAGGTGAATGTAACAATGCACATCAAAACTGGAAGTCTTGGCCTAACGTCCCACCCCAGCTCCCTGACCTCACCGCACTCCCTTGCACACTTCACACCCTGAAACAATTAACAATTAATGAGAATCCACAAACTGAGTGAAACTTGGAACGCAGAACAGTACAGACAGTAAGAGCCCTTCAGCCCTCAATGTTTTGCTGGTCTTTTATCCTAGTCTTGTAGATCAGACTAACCTACATGACCTTATGTTTGTACTTCAATCAGTCTGTACTTCTTATCAACTTTTCTACATGCTGTCCAACCAACTGATTAACTGTTTCCATTTCAATGCTATTTAGAGTGCTGCTTGCATGAGTAATGTCCTCTGAATCACATAATGAAAAAAAAGAATACACCAATGCCTTCCTGATGAAGGGCTTATGCCCGAAACATCAACTCTCCTGCTCCTCGGATGCTGCCTGACCTGCTGTGCTTTTCCAGCGTCACACTTTTTGACTCTGATCTCCATCAACTGCAGTCCTCAGTTTCTCCATTACTGAGGGATGTCCCCTCTGCACACTGAGCAGGGAATTAACCATCAGGACTCATTGTATGTGGAGCTGACTGCTCAGTTCTGGAAAGTTGCACTTGATGAATATCTTTTTTTAAAAAAAAAGATATTACAGTTCAACAAATGTTAATTCAGTGCCAGAGTTATAATTTTGGTTCATGGTTTGAGCAACCTGATCAGAAATAGAGAATGACTGAAGAACTCCGAGGTACAGAGAATTCCAGGTGTTATATTCCAGCTTACGTTAATGCTGGGAATATTATCAGACAGACTGATGTGGTAAGGGAATGAATTGATATGTGGAGGTGTGACATTTTTGCCATCACAGAGACGTGTTTGAGGGAGGTCAGGGCCAACAACTCAATATTCTGTCATACTGTAAAATATGGGCAGGACAGGAGAGGGTTTTGAATAGAAGGTGGTGTTGGATTATTAATTAAGGAGTCAGTTACTGCAGTAAGGAGGGACAATATCTTGGAAGTGTCTTCAAATCAGGGTTTATGGGCCGAGGTTAGGATCAAAACGATGACAGAACACACTGCTTATTTTATAGAGCCCCATAAAGTTGAAAATACAGGAGAAGATATATAACCAATTCACTTAGGTGTGTAGGAAAGCAAGGCCGGAGATGTTACAGAGATAGGAAAGCAAGGTTGGAGATGTTACAGAGATAGGAAAGCAAGGTTGGAGATGTTACAGAGATAGGAAAGCAAGGCTAGAGATGTTACAGAGATAGGAAAGCAAGGTTGGAGATATTACAGAGAGAGAAAAGCAAGGCTAGAGATGCTACAAAGATAGGAAAGCAAGGTTGGAGATCTTACAGAGAGAGAAAAGCAAGGCTAGAGATGTTACAAAGATAGGAAAGCAAGGTTGGAGATCTTACAGAGAGAGAAAAGCAAGGCTAGAGATGTTACAGAGATAGGAAAGCAAGGTTGGAGATGTTACAGAGAGAGGAAAGGAAGGTTGGAGATGTTACAGAGATAGGAAAGCAAGGTTGGAGATGTTACAGAGATAGGAAAGCAAGGTTGGAGATGTTACAGAGATAGGAAAGCAAGGTTGGAGATGTTACAGAGATAGGAAAGCAAGGTTGGAGATGTTACAGAGATAGGAAAGCAAGGCTAGAGATGTTACAGAGATAGGAAAGCAAGGTTGGAGATCTTACAGAGAGAGAAAAGCAAGGCTAGAGATGTTACAAAGATAGGAAAGCAAGGTTGGAGATCTTACAGAGAGAGAAAAGCAAGGCTAGAGATGTTACAGAGATAGGAAAGCAAGGTTGGAGATGTTACAGAGAGAGGAAAGCAAGGTTGGAGATGTTACAGAGATAGGAAAGCAAGGTTGGAGATGTTACAGAGATAGGAAAGCAAGGCTGTAGATGTTACAGAGGTAGGAAAGCAAGGTTGGAGATGTTACAGTGATAGTAAAACAAGCTGCAGATGTTTCAGAGATAGGAAAACATGGATGGAGATGGCAGAGAGATTGAGTGGCCTGTGCATGCTCGAACAGGTTAGTGAGGTATTCTTAAATTCAGTCACAGGATATAGGGAGAGGTATAGCAGCTGGAAGTTATAGAAATAGGGAGAGATGTAGGGGCTGGCAGAATTTACAGCGACAGATGGGTCTGGAGTTTGAGATAAAGATTGTGGAGATATGGAGGGTTAATGAGATACAGATGGATGCAGCGGCTGGAGGAGATGACAGGGAAAGATACAGACATACACGTGGGGAGTTTAAAAATGGAATTGAGCGATGTCTTAATAGAGAAAATATTATAGAAATCTTTGGAATAGACAAGGCATTGGGAGGAACTGAAGGATTGTCCAAACACGAGAGAAATAGAGTCAGTGTCATACAGCACAGGACAGGCCCTTCGGTTGACAGCGGCACAAATAAAAAGTCCTGTAGACCCTGGAAACCCCTCCTTCCTAACGTCTGGGACAAGGGCTAGATTTGGGAGAGGTATCCTATAGACTGCTCCAACAACAATGTGACATGACAACACCTCACGGTGTCAGATCAAACACTGACATGGAAACCTCCTGCTGACTCCCCTCCCTCAGCCTTACGTTGAACGATCAAACACTGACACGGAAACCTCCTGCTGAATCCCCTCCCTCAGCTGATGGATCAGTGTCCCTCCACATTGAACAACATGCGGAGGACGCACTGAGAGGGTGACAGAGCTGGAGAATGTATACTGGGTGGGCCATTTCAAACCCCACCAAGAGGGGATCAGCAGCAGCACTGCTGATCGAGATGGTCGTGTCCAAAAGGACACAGCTTCGAGACTGAGTCTGCATCGGGGCAGGGGGGAGCGACTGAGAGAGAGAAACACACTTGACCTCATCTTCACCAACCTACTGCTGCAGACACATTGATGATGACCCATACTGGGAACGGTGACTACCACACACAGTATTCTGGGAGACAAGGTCACACATACATGTACGCACATGTGAGAGATACTAACTATCACCATGCTAAATGGGACAGATTTCGAATAGGTCTAGAATGCAGCACTGGCCTATGTGAGGTGATTCGAGTCATTACCAACAGCAGCAGAATTGTATTCCAGAACAATTTCCACTGTCACTACCTGGCATATGCTCCACTTTACCCTGCCCATCAGGCCAGGGAATAAACCCTTGTTCAATGGAGAATACAGGAGGGTCTGACAAGAGCAGTACCAGCTACACCTCACAATGAGGTGCGTTACTAATCAAGATCACTTACTGACCAAATAGCATAAACAGCCAGTGACAGACAGATCTAACCAACAAATCCGATCTAATCTCTGCAATCCTGTCACATGCAATCAGGGTGAATTGTGTGGTCAATCAAACAACTCACTGGAAGAAGAGGATCCACAAATATCATCTTCCTCAGTGATGGAAGAGGCCAGCACAACAATAGAAAAGGTAAGGCTGAAACATTCACAACAATGTTCAGACGGAAGTATCGATGGGATGATCTATTTTAGTCTCCTCCAGATGGCAGTCGTCAGCTAATTCAATACATTTTTGTTTGTTATCTCCAAGTGGCTGGAGGCATGGGATAATGCAAAAGCTGTGGCCCTGAGAACATTCCATTCAAGCTGTTCCTGCAGGGATATTGCACTGGGACCTACCTGACAATGTGGGACACTATCCAGGCAGGTCCTGTACACACACAGACAAAACATCAGACAATCAATGTCTGCCCCATTGCTCTAATCCATATCACTAATAAAGTGTTGCAATGTTATTGGAATCTACAGTGGATCAAGTAGCACTTCCTCAACACCAACGTGCTCACTGAAACTCAGTTTAGTCTCTGCCAGGGCCACTCATCCCTTGGGCACATTGAAGCCTCGGTTTAATGGTGTACAACAAGAAAACACATAGCTGAATTCTACAGGTGAGGCGACAGTGTCTGCATTTTTAACATTATCTTAACTGCATTTGACCAAGTGTCCAGGATTAACGGCAAAACTAGAGCAAATAAGTCTCGTCTGCCCTGGCTGAAGTTATACCTGGCACAAATGACGTTGGTTGGGGTTGGCGGAGAGCAGCCATCTCAGCTCCAGGACAGCTCTGCAGCAGTTCCCGAGGGGTGGGGTTTCTGGGTCAGCCTGTAGATCAGAAATGGAAAGGTAAGGCACCATACTCCTACAGGATGATCGGGCTGCTCTCTCGTTAGACAGAGACGACTGGTGGTAGTTTAACTGGACAGTCATCATGCCTCAAGTAAGGGTGAGGTTGAATAGGACAGTCCTTTAGTCACCCCTGTCATTGCAGGAATTGAACCCACACTGTTGGCATTAATATCTAGCCGTCCAACTGATTGAGCTAACCAAGTCCTCACTCAGCTCCTTGGGAAGATACTGTAATATTATCTCATTCAGTTATGTTGTTAAACACCTCTGGAGCCGGTGAAACTAAAAGCAAATTTCCTAAATCAGAGAGAGGGACAGTATCAGTGAGCTATAAGAGTGATCTCTACCCTAGGCCCGATCATAAATGACCATCCCAACAGTGTGAATGCACAAGTGGGGATGTTTGCCATTGATGTTTGCCAATGTTCAATGCCATTCATGATTTACTCAGATACTGAAGCAGTCCTTATCGAAATGCAACAAGGACCTGGAAATATGCAGGTGTGTACTTAAAAGTGAAAAGTACCATTTCCATTACAAATATGCCAGACAATGATTTCCTCGAACAATAGAAAATTGAACCGTATGCTCTAACGTTCAATGCCACCAACATCACTGAACACCCAACTAGCAATATCCTGGGGATTACCGTTAACCAGAACTGGACTGACCATATGATTTCATTACCCATTCCTGTAAAAGGCTTATGCTAAAACATCGACTCTCCTGTACCTCAGATGTGGCCTGACCTGTTATGCTTTACCAGGCCCACACTTTGACGTATGCAAATTAATTGGCCACAAGAATATGTCAGGGGCAAGGAATCCTGCAGAAATAACTCACTTCCTGATCTCCGAAAGCCTGTCCCCCATCGATAAGACACATGTTGAATATGGGTGTTATGAAATATCCCCCATTTCCTTGGGTGAGTGCAGCTTCATCCTTCATCCACTGATACTCAGTAGTAGCAACACCTGCCATCTACACGGTGCTCTGCAGAAATTTACCAAGGCTCCTTACAACGTATTTCTGAAGCCCAACCATCAAGAAGGATAAGGGGAGCTGATACATGGGACCCCCACCATGTTCGCGTTCTGTTCCAAGCCATCCACCATTATGATTGGGAAGTATATTGCTGTTCCTTCAGTGTCACTGTTTCAAGGTCCCTCCCGAATGGTATTGGAAGTCTAACTACAACACATGGACTCCAGTGGGTCAGTGTGGCAGTTCACCTCCACCTTCTTAAGGGCAACAAGGGATGGACAATAAATACTGGCCCAATCGTATTCTCTGAATAAATTAAAATGTAAAATATTGTCCAAACATGCCCAATGCTGGACACTGTGCTTTGGGTTTTGTGAGCGCAGGCTGGTTGGGTTCAGTCCATAACTTGCTTGTTGTGATCAGCTAAAGAGTTAATCTGTCAGTCTCTCAGAGGCATGGCCTACATACCGAGCATCACACAGACATTGACATTCACACCCAACATCACTGAGCTCTGAGATCGACATAAGCAATTCAAAATGTATTCGTATCTGACTAACATGCTTAAACATACAGTGGAATTGTTACTACAAAAATGATTATGATTGAATATTACCAGGGAGAAAGTGAGCACTGCAGATGCTGAAGATCAGAGTAAAAAAATGTGCTCGTCAAAAAGCACAGCCGTTCAGGCAGCATCTGAGGAGCAGGAGAGTCGACTATTAGTTCACAACATTAATGCAAAGAAAAATAATTGCATATTTTCAAAATTCTTGCACTTAATAATAATGTGGTCTTGGGTGTGGGAATGATATTCATCATTTCAATGTTCCTTACTGTGAGTTGGGCACTGTTTTCATCATATTGTTATTTTAAAAGTGAACAGAATAAATGGGCAGATTTTGTGCATATTGGACAATCTAAAAGTTGGTAATATGAAAGAATGTCGGAACTTCAGTAAAGAGACTTTGCTGTTAATGGTTAGAACAATGCTGTAAACATTTACACAGAGATTTTCAGCTCAAGTCACACACAAGGAAGTTGGGCTGGGATGATGCTGGCCATCAATGGAGCTGCACAATTCTGTTTGGATATTAACATTGTGGGGCTAACATACATTGAATCAATCATAAACTAAATCCAGTGCAAGCTGCCATGTTATGCGGGAGACCATCACCTTTATAACACCGTCATTCAGGCTCGGGTCCAAGGTTCAGAGTTACAGAGTTTAGGGACACACCAGAAGAAATATACTTGCAAGACATGGCTGTTTACAGGTCATTGTTATAAATATTGAACTGCGTCTGGACCAGCGCCATGTGCTAGTCCATTGTCCCAGTCTGCCCCACACACCACTCCCCGTTGTTCAGGTATGTCTCTAACCAGTCTATTGTGAGGGATTGTGTGAGTTACTGCCCAGCTCCAGTTTGGAAGCTCTCTGGACAGATTTTGGAGATGGTCAGTGTTTTGGAGGTCATGGTGAGGGCCAGGAACACTGTGTCTGAATTCAGGCTTTTCCTCAAAGTCATTTCCAACAGCTTTGCTGCCTGCGAGATGATGTGTTCACTGATCTGTTCATGAATAGGCTGTTTACTACAGTCACTGAATTGTGCAATATTTAGGTCTGCGCTCTGGTATTTCAATTATTGTTCACTTTAATTGCTTTCAAATGAAAAATGTTGATGTTTGGTTTATTTTAAAATATGCAAGAAATAAAGTGATATTAACTCTTCACGATACAAAATGTAAAATTGACCTGTTGCAAATTTCCCACAGACTAGTCAAGCAACAATCAATAAAGCAGGATTCTGTGAACAGACCTATGTCCCATGCAACATCACCATCCTCTCTGGGAGGTTCTGTCCCACTGAAAGAGCACAGCCAGGCAGAAGAAGGCAGGTCCTTGCAATGTAGGGCAGCATGGCGGCTCAGTGGTTAGCACTGCTGCCGTACAGCACCAGGGATCCAGGTTCGAATCCAGACTTGGGCAACTGCCTGTGTGGAGTTTACACATTCTCCCCCTGTCTGTGTGGGTTTCCGCCCACAGTCCAAATATATGCAGCTCAGGTGAATTGGCAATGGTGGTGGGTTGCTCTTCAGAGGGTTAGTTTGGACTGGTTGGGCCGAAGGGTCTGTTCCCACACTGCAGGGAATCTATTCTAATCAAAGTGCTCAGCATTGATGCTGGATCCTGTGGCTGCTAGACGGCTCTGTCGCAGGTTTTGCGGGAATCAATAAAAGGGAAACCTGTAATTGACCACATTGTCACCTTTCTGCCTGCTGCAGATACACCTCTTCATTTCACATCTGTGACAATGGTCACTACACAGTCCTTACAGGGAGCAAAAAGCTATCTTCACATTTTGCAGACCCTCCACACAATGATACGTACGGAATGGGACAGAATTTAAACAGGTTAAGCAACTAATGACGATGCATCCATGAGGCACTGTAGCCCTTTGGCGGCGGCAGCAGCATTGTATTCTGTACAACTCATACAGTCTGCAACTTCCTGGAACGACATACCTCCCACTGTACAGTAACCATCACGGCCCGACATACCTCCCACTGTACAGTAACCACCACGGCCTGACACACCTCCCACTGCACAGTAACCATCACGGCCTGACACACCTCCCACTGCACAGTCACCATCACGGTCCGACATACCTCCCACGGTACAGTAACCATCACACCCCGACATACCTCCCACTGTACAGTAACCATCACACCCCGACATACCTCCCACTGTACAGTAACCATCACACCCCGACATACCTCCCACTGTACAGTAACCATCACACCCCGACATACCTCCCACTGTACAGTAACCATTACACCCCGACATACCTCCCACTGCACAGTAACCATCACACCCCGACATACCTCCCACTGTACAGTAACCACCACGGCCCAACATACCTCCCACTGCACAGTAACCATCACACCCCGACATACCTCCCACTGTACAGTAACCATCACACCCCGACATACCTCCCACTGTACAGTAACCATCACGGCCCGACATACCTCCCACTGTACAGTAACCACCACAGCCTGACATACCTCCCACTGTACAGTAACCATTACACCCCGACATACCTCCCACTATACAGTAACCATCACACCCCGACATACCTCCCACTGTACAGTAACCATCACACCCCGACATACCTCCCACTGTACAGTAACCATCACACCCCGACATACCTCCCACTGTACAGTAACCATCACACCCCGACATAAATCCCACTGTACAGTAACCATCGCACCCCGACATACCTCCCACTGAACAGTAACCATCACACCCCGACATACCTCCCACTGAACAGTAACCATCACACCCCGACATACCTCCCACTGTACAGTAATAATCATGCCCCGACATACCTCCCACTGTACAGTAACAATCATGCCCCGACATACCTCCCAATGTACAATAACCGTCACGGCACGACATACCTCCTATTGTACATTAACCATCACGGCCTGACATACCTCCCACGGTACAGTAACAATCATGGCCCGACATACCTCCCAATGTACAATAAACGTCATGGCCTGACATACCTCCCACTGTACAGTAACCATCACACCCCGACATACATCCCACTTCACAGTAACCAAAACGGCCCGACAGACCTCACAAAGTACAGGATCCATCACGGTCCGACATACCTCCCGCTGTACAGTAAACGCCACGGCCCTATACATCCCACCATAGAGGAACCACCACGGCCCGACACACCTCCCACTGTACACTAACCATCACAGCCCGACATAGCACCCAGTGTCCAGGAGCCATCACGGCCCGACATACCTCCCAATGAACAATAACTGTCACGGCACCACATACCTCCCACTGAACAGTAACCATCACGGCCTGACATACCTCCCACTGAACAGTAACCATCACACCCCGACATTCTTCCCACGGTACAGTAACCATAAGGGCCCGACATAACTGCCCCTGTATAGTAACCATCACGGTCGACATACCTCCCACTGCACAGTAACCGGACGGTCTAAAATACCTCCCTGTGTACAGTAACCATCACGGCCCGACATACCTCCCATTGTACAGTAAGCATCACAGCCCGATATACTTCCCATCGTACAGTAACCATCATGGCCCGACAGACGACCCATTGTACAGTAAACATCACGACCCGACATACCTCCCACTGTATAGTAACCATCACGGCCCAACATACCTCCCATTGTGTAGTAACCAGCACGATCCGACATACCTCCCATTATACAGTAACCATCACGGCCCGACATACCTCCCACTGAACAGTAACCATCACACCCCGACATACCTCCCACTGTGCAGTAACCATCAAGCCCCGACATACCTCCCACAGTATAGTAACCATCACGATCCGACATACCTCCCACTGTACAGTAACCATCACGGCCCGACATACCTCCCACTGTACAGTAACCATCACGGCCCGACATAACTCCCACTGTACAGTAACCATCACACCCCGACATACCTCCCACTGTACAGTAACCATCACACCCTGACATACGTCCCACTGTACAGTAACCAACACGGCCCAACATAACTCCCATTTCACAGTAACCATCATGGACCGACATACCTCCCATTGTACAGTAACCATCACACTCCGACATACCTCCCACTGTAGAGTAACCATCACGGCATTACATACCTCCCACTGTACAGTAACCATCACGGCCCGACATACATCCCACTACACAGTAACCAAAACGGCCCGACAGACCTCACAAAGTACAGGATCCATCACGGTCCGACATACCTCCCGCTGTACAGTAAACGCCACGGCCCTATACATCCCACCATAGAGGAACCACCATGGCCCGACACACCTCCCACTGTACACTAACCATCACAGCCCGACATAACACCCAGTGTCCAGGAGCCATCACGGCCCGACATACCTCCCAATGAACAATAACTGTCACAGCACCACATATCTCCCACTGAACAGTAACCATCACGGCCCGACATTCTTCCCACGGTACAGTAACCATAAGGGCCCGACTTAACTGCCCCTGTATGGTAACCATCACGGTCGACATACCTCCCACTGCACAGTAACCGGACGGTCTAACATACCTCCCTGTGTACAGTAACCATCACGGCCCGACATATCTCCCACTGTACAGTAACCATCATGGCCCGACAGACGACCCATTGTACAGTAAACATCACGACCCGACATACCTCCCACTGTATAGTAACCATCACGGCCCAACATACCTCCCATTGTGTAGTAACCAGCACGATCCGACATACCTCCCATTATACAGTAACCATCACGGCCCGACATACCTCCCACTGTACAGTAACCATCACGGCCCGACATACCTCCCACTGAACAGTAACCATCACACCCCGACATACCTCCCACTGTACAGTAACCATCACGATCCGACATACCTCCCACTGTACAGTAACCAACACGCCCCGACATACCTCCCACTGTACAGTAACCATCACGATCCGACATACCTCCGACTGTACAGTAACCATCACAGCCCGACATGTCTCCCACTGTACATTAACCATCACGGCCCGACATACCTCCCACTGTACAGAAACAATCACGGCCTGACATACCTCCCAATGTACACTAACCGTCACGGCCTGACATACCTCCCACTGTACACTAACCATCGCGGTCCAACATACTTCCCACTGAACAGTAACCATCACACCCCGACATACCTCCCACCGTACAGTAACCATCACAGTCCGATATACCTCGCACGGTACATTAACCATCACACCCCGACATACCTCCCACTGTACAGTAACCATCAAGACCAGACATACCTCCCATTGTATAGTAACCATCACGATCCGACATACCTCCCACTGTACAGTAACCATCACGACCCGACATACTTCCCACTGTACAGTAACCATAAGGGCCCGACGTAACTCCCTCTTTTCGGTAACCATCACGGTCGACATGCCTCCCACCGTACAGTAACCATCACGGCCCAACATCCATCCCATTGTATGGTAATCTTCACGGCACAGTAACCATCACACCCCAACATAACTCCCATTGTACAGTAACCATCACACCCCGACATACCTCCCACTGTACGGTAACAATCATGCCCCGACATACCTCCCAATGTACAATAACCGTCACGGCACAACATACCTCCTATTGTACATTAACCATCACGGCCTGACATACCTCCCACGGTACAGTAACAATCATGGACCGACATACCTCCCAATGTACAATAAACGTCATGGCCTGACATACCTCCCACTGTACATTAACCATCGCGGTCCAACATACATCCCACTGAACAGTAACCATCACGGCCCGACATACTTCCCACTGTACAGTAACCATAAGGGCCAGACATAACTCCCCCTTTTCGGTAACCATCACGGTCGACATACCTCCCACCGTACAGTAACCATCACGGCCCAACATACCTCCCACTGTACAGTAACCAAAACGGCCCGACAGAACTCACAAAGTACAGGATCCATCACGGTCCGACATACCTCACGCTGTACAGTAAACGCCACGGCCCTATACATCCCACCATAGAGGAACCACCACGGCCCGACACACCTCCCACTGTACACTAACCATCACAGCCCGACATAGCACCCAGTGTCCAGGAGCCATCACGGCCCGACATACCTCCCAATGAACAATAACTGTCACGGCACCACATACCTCCCACTGAACAGTAACCATCACGGCACGACATTCTTCCCACGGTACAGTAACCATAAGGGACCGACATGACTGCCCCTGTATGGTAACCATCACGGTCGACATACCTCCCACTGCACAGTAACCGGACGGTCTAACATACCTCCCTGAGTACAGTAACCATCACGGCCCGACATATCTCCCACTGCACAGTAACCACCACGACCCGACATACCTCCCATTGTACAGTAAGCATCACGGCCCGATATACTTCCCATCGTACAGTAACCATCATGGCCCGACAGACGTCCCATTGTACAGTAAACATCACGACCCGACATACCTCCCACTGTATAGTAACCACCACGGCCCAACATACCTCCCATTGTGTAGTAACCAGCACGATCCGACATACCTCCAACTGTACATGAACCATCACACCCCGACATACCACCCACTGAACAGTAACCATCACGGCCCGACATACCTCCCACTGAACAGTAACCATCACACCCCGACATACCTCCCAATGTACAGTAACCATCAAGGCCCGACATACCTCCCACTGTATAGTAACCATCACGGCCCAACATACCTCCCACTGTACAGTAACCATCACGATCCGACATACCTCCCACTGTACAGTAACCATCACACCCCGACATACCTCCCACTGTACAGTACCAACACGGCTCGACATACCTCCCACTGTACAGTAACCATCACGGCCCGACATACCTCCCACTGTACAGTAACCAACACGGCCCGACATAACTCCCATTTCACAGTAACCATCATGGACTGACATACCTCCCATTTTAGAGTAACGATCACGACACGACGTAGCTCTCACTATACAGCAACCGTCACGGCCCGACACATCTCCCACTGCGCAGTAACCATCATGGCCTGACATATATCCCACTGTGCAGTTATCGTCACATCCCGACCTACCTCCCACTGTACACTAACCATCACGGTTCGACAGACCACCCACTGTACAGTAACCATCACATCCCGACATTCCTCCCACTTTACAATAACGTCACGACTCGACATACCTCCCACTGTACAGTAACCATCACGGTCCTACATACCTCGCACTGTACAGTAACCAACACGGACCGACATACCTCCCATTTTACAGCAACCATCACAGCTCGACATACCTCCCACCGTACAGTAACCATCACAGCCCGACATATCTCCCACTGTACAGTAACCATCACAGTCCGACATACCTCCCACTGTACAGTAACAATCACGGCCTGACATTCCTCCCAATGTACAATAACCGTCACAGCCCGACATACCTCCCACTGTACACTAACCATCGCGGTCCAACATACTTCCCACTGAACAGTAACCATCACACCCCGACATACCTCCCACCGTACAGTAACCATCACAGTCCGATATACCTCCCACGGTACATTAACCATCACGGCCCGACATACCTCGCACTGTACAGTAACCATCAAGACCAGACATACCTCCCATTGTATAGTAACCATCATAATCCGACTTACCTCCCACTGTACAGTAACCATCACGGCCCGAAAACCTCCCAAAGTACAGTAACCATCACGGTCCGACATACCTCACATTGTACAGTAACCATCACGGCCCGACATACCTTCCATTGTACAGTAACCATCACGGCCCGACATACCTCCCACTGTACAGTATCCATCACGGTCCGACATACCTCCCACTGTAAAGTAACCATCACGGCCCGACATACCTCCCACTGTACAGTAACCATCACACCCCGACATAACTCCCACTGTACAGTAACCATCACACCCCGACATACCTCCCACTGTACAGTAACCATCACGGCCCGACATACCTCCCATTGTATAGTAACCATCATGATCCGACATACCTCCCACTTTACAGCAACCATCACGGCCCGAAAACCTCCCACTGTACAGTAACCATCACGGCCCGACATACTTCCCACTGTACAGTAACCATAAGGGCACGACGTAACTCCCTCTTTTCGGTAACCATCACGGTCCACATGCCTCCCACCGTACAGTAACCATCACGTCCCAACATCCATCCCATTGTACGGTAATCTTCACGGCACAGTAACCATCACACCCCAACATAACTCCCATTGTACAGTAACCATCACACCCCGACATACCTCCCACTGTACAGTAACAATCATGCCCCGACATACCTCCCAATGTACAATAACCGTCATAGCCTGACATACCTCCCACTGTACAGTAACCATCACGGCCTGACATACCTCCCACTGTACAGTAACAATCATGCCCCGACATACCTCCCAATGTACAATAACCGTCATAGCCTGACATACCTCCCACTGTACAGTAACCATCACGGCCTGACATACCTCCCACTGTACAGTAACCATCACGGCCCGACATACCTCCCACTGTACAGTAACTATCACACCCCGACATACATCCCACTGTACAGTAACCATCACAGCCCGACATACCTCCCACCGTACACTCACCATCACGACCCTACATTCATCCCGTTGCAGAGTAACCAACACGGCAAGACATACATCCCACTGTATAGTAACCGTCACGGCCTGACATACGGTCCCATTGTACAGTAACCATCAAAGCCCGACATACATCACACTGTACACTAACCATCACGACCCGACATACCTCCCACTGTGCAGTAACCGTCACGGCCTGACATACGTCCCACTGTACAGTAACCATCATGGCGCAACATACCTCGCATTGTACAGTAACCATCACGGCCCGACATACCTCCCATTGTACAGTATCCATCACGGCCCGACATACCACCCACTGTACAGTAACTATCACACCCCGACATACCTCCCACTGTACAGTAACCATCACACCCCGACATACCTCCCACTGTACAGTAACTATCACACCCCGACATACCTCCCACTGTACAGTAACCATCACACCCCAACATACCTCCCACTGTACAGTAACCATCACGGCCCGACATACCTCCCATTGTATAGTAACCATCATGATCCGACATGCCTCCCACCGTACAGTAACCATCACGGCCCAACATTCATCCCATTGTACGGTAATCTTCACGGCACAGTAACCATCACACCCCAACATAACTCCCATTGTACAGTAACCATCACACCCCGACATACCTCCCACTGTACAGTAACCATCACACCCCGACATACCTCCCACTTACAGTAACAATGATGCCCCGACATACCTCCCAATGTACAATAACCGTCACGGCACGACATACCTCCTATTGTACATTAACCATCACGGCCTGACATACCTCCCACGGTACAGTAACAATCATGGCCCGACATACCTCCCACTGTACAGTAACAATCATGCCCCGACATACCTCCCAATGTACAATAACCGTCACGGCACGACATACCTCCTATTGTACATTAACCATCACGGCCTGACATACCTCCCACGGTACAGTAACAATCATGGCCCGACATACCTCCCAATGTACAATAAACGTCATGGCCTGACATACCTCCCACCGTACAGTAACCATCACGGCCCGACATACATCCCACTACACAGTAACCAAAACGGCCCGACAGACCTCACAAAGTACAGGATCCATCACGGTCCGACATACCTCCCGCTGTACAGTAAACGCCACGGCCCTAGACATCCCACCATAGAGGAACCACCACGGCCTGACACACCTCCCACTGTACACTAACCATCACAGCCCGACATAACACCCAGTGTCCAGGAGCCATCACGGCCCGACATACCTCCCAATGAACAATAACTGTCACAGCACCACATATCTCCCACTGAACAGTAACCATCACGGCCCGACATTCTTCCCACGGTACAGTAACCATAAGGGCCCGACTTAACTGCCCCTGTATGGTAACCATCACGGTCGACATACCTCCCACTGCACAGTAACCGGACGGTCTAACATACCTCCCTGTGTACAGTAACCATCACGGCCCGACATATCTCCCACTGTACAGTAACCATCATGGCCCGACAGACGACCCATTGTACAGTAAACATCACGACCCGACATACCTCCCACTGTATAGTAACCATCACGGCCCAACATACCTCCCATTGTGTAGTAACCAGCACGATCCGACATACCTCCCATTATACAGTAACCATCACGGCCCGACATACCTCCCACTGAACAGTAACCATCACACCCCGACATACCTCCCACTGTACAGTAACCATCACGATCCGACATACCTCCCACTGTACAGTAACCAACACGGCCCGACATACCTCCCACTGTACAGTAACCATCACGATCCGACATACCTCCGACTGTACAGTAACCATCACACCCCGACATACCTCCCACTGTACAGTAACCATCACGGCCCGACATACCTCCCACTGTACAGTAACCATCACGGCCCGACATAACTCCCATTTCACAGTAACCATCATGGACCGACATACCTCCCATTTTAGAGTAACGATCACGACCCGACGTACCTCTCACTATACAGCAACCGTCACGGCCCGACACATCTCCCACTGCGCAGTAACCATCATGGCCTGACATATATCTCACTGTGCAGTTATCGTCACATCCCGACCTACCTCCCACTGTACACTAACCATCACGGTTCGACAGACCACCCACTGTACAGTAACCATCACACCCCGACATTCCTCCCACTGTACAATAACGTCACGGCTCGACATACCTCCCACTGTACAGTAACCATCACGGTCCTACATACCTCGCACTGTACAGTAACCAACACGGACCGACATACCTCCCATTTTACAGCAACCATCACAGCTCGACATACCTCCCACTGTACATTAACGATCACGGCCCGACATACCTCCCACTGTACAGTAACAATCACGGCCTGACATACCTCCCAATGTACAATAACCGTCACGGCCCGACATACCTCCCAATGTACACTAACCATCGCGGTCCAACATACTTCCCACTGAACAGTAACCATCACACCCCGACATACCTCCCACCGTACAGTAACCATCACAGTCCGATATACCTCCCACTGTACATTAACCATCACGGCCCGACATACCTCGCACTGTACAGTAACCATCACGGCCCGAAAACCTCCCAAAGTACAGTAACCATCACGGCCCGACATACCTCCCATTGTATAGTAACCATCTCACCCCGACATACCTCCCACTGTACAGTAACAATCACGGCCCAACATACCTCCCGCTGTACAATAACCATCACGGCGCGACGTTCCTCACATTGTACAGTAACCATCACGGTCCGACAAACTTCCCACTGTACAGTAATCATCACGGACTGACATACCTCCCATTGTACTGTAACCATCACGGCCTGACATACCTCACATTGTCCATAACCATCACGGCGCGACACAACTCCCACTGTTACAGTAACCATCATAGCCCCAAATACCTCCCACTGTACAGTAACCGTCATGGTCGAACACGCCTCCCAGTCCACAGTAACGATCTCGGCCCGACACACCTACCACTCTACAGTATCCATCACGGCCCGCCAGTCATCCCACTGTACAGTTACCATCTCAGCCTGACATCCCTCCCACTCTACAGTAAACGTACGGCCAGATATATCTTCCACTGTACAGTTACCATCACGGCCTGACATACCTCCCACTATACAGTCACCATCACAACCTGACATACCCACCACAGTACAGTAACCATCATGGCCCGACATACATCCCACCGTACAGTAACCATCACGGCCCGACATACCTCCCACTGTACATTAACCATCACCGTCGAACACGCCTCACAATCTACAGTAACCATCTCGGCCCGACACACCTATCCCTGTACAGCAATGATCACGGCTCCACATTCATCCACTGGACAGTAATCATCATGGCCCGACATACCTCCCACTGTACAGTAACCATCACACCCCGACATACCTCCCACTGTACAGTAACCATCACGGCCCGACATACCTCCCACTGTACAGTAACCATCACACCCCGACATACCTCCCACTGTACAGTAACCGTCACACCCCAACATACCTCCCACTGTACAGTAACCATCATGGCCCGACATACCTCCCACTGTACAGTAACCGTCACACCCCAACATACCTCCCACTGTACAGTAATCATCACGGCCTGATATATCGCCCACTGCACAGCAACCGACAGAACCCAAAATAAATCCCACAGTACAGTAGCCATCACGGCCAAACATACCTCAAACTGTACAGTAACCATCACGGCCCGACATACCTCCCAATTTACAGTAACCTTCACAGCTCGACATACCTCCCACTGTACAGTCACCATCACAACCTGACATACCCCCCACTGTACAGTAAACATCACGGCCCGACATGCCTCCCACTGTACAGTAACCGTCGCCGCCTGACATACCTCTCACTGTACAGTCACGATCACCCCACGACATACCTCCCATTGTACAGTAACCGTCATGGCCTGACATACCTCCCACTATACAGCAACCATCACGGGCCGACATACCTCCCACTGTACAGTAACCATCATGGCGCAACAAACCTCCCACTGTACAGTAAGCATCACGGCCCCATGTATCTCCAAATATGCAGTAACCATCATGGCCCGACATACCTCCCATTGTACAGTTACCATCAGGACACGACATACCTCCCATTGCACAGTAACCAACACAGCCAGACATACCTCCCACTGTAAAGTAACCATCACGACCCGACATACCTCCCACTGTACAGTAACCATCACAGCCCGACATACCTCCCACCGTACACTCACCATCACGACCCTACATTCATCCCATTGCACAGTAACCAACACGGCAAGACATACATCCCACTGTATAGTAACCATCACGGCCTGACATACCCTCCCATTGTACAGTAACCATCAAAGCCCGATATACATCACACTGTACACTAACCATCACGACCCGACATACCTCCCACTGTGCAGTAACCGTCACGGCCTGACATACGTCCCACTGTACAGTAACCATCACGGCGCAACATACCTCCCATTGTACAGTAACCATCACGGCCCGACATACCTCCCATTGCACAGTAACCAACACAGCCAGACATACCTCCCATTGTACAGTAACCATCACGGCCCGACATACCCCCCACTGTACAGTAACCATCACGGCCGGACATATCTCCCATTGTGCAGTAACCATCACGGCCCGACATACCTCCCACTGTACAGTAACCATCACAGCCCGACATACCTCCCACTGTACAGTAACCATCACGGCCCGACATACCCCCCACTGTACAGTAACCGTCACGGTCCAACATAGAATCCCAATGTATAGGAACCGACTCAGCCCAACATACCTCCCACTGTACAGTAACCATCACGGCCCGACATACCTCCCACTCCACAGTAACCATCCCGGCCTGACATAACTCCCGCTCCACAGTTACCGTCTCGGCCTGACATACCTCCCACTGTACAGTAACCATCACGGCCTGACATACCTCCCATTGTACTTAACCATCACGGCCCGACACAACTCCCACTGTTACAGTAACCATCACAGCCCCAAATGCCTCCCACTGTACAGTAACCGTCATGGTCGAACACGCCTCCCAATCCACAGTAACGCTCTCGGCCCGACACACCTACCACTGCACAGTATCCATCACGGCCCGCCAGTCATCCCACTGTAGAGTTACCATCTCAGCCTGACATACCTCCCACTCTACAGTAAACGACACGGCCAGATATATCTTCCACTGTACAGTTCCCATCACGGCCTGACATACCTACCACTCGACAGCAACCATCACTACCCAAAATACCTCAAACAGAACAGTAACAATCACGGCCCGACATACCTCCCACTGTACAGTCACCATCACAAGCTGACATACCTCCCACTGTACAGTAACCATCACGACCCAACATACCTCCCACTGTACAGTAACCATCACGGCGCAACATACCTCCCACTGTACAGTAACCATCACGGCCCTCAAATACCTCCCACAGTACAGCAACCATCACAGGCCGACATACATCCCACTGTACAGTAACCATATGGTGCAACAAACCTCCCACTGTGCAGTAACCATCATGGCCCTACATACCTCCCCCTGTATAGTAACCATCACGTCCCAACATCCATCCCATTGTACGGTAATCTTCACGGCACAGTAACCATCACACCCCAACATAACTCCCATTGTACAGTAACCATCACACCCCGACATACCTCCCACTGTACAGTAACAATCATGCCCCGACATACCTCCCAATGTACAATAACCGTCACGGCACGACATACCTCCTATTGTACATTAACCATCACGGCCTGACATACCTCCCACGGTACAGTAACAATCATGGCCCGACATACCTCCCAATGTACAATAAACGTCATGGCCTGACATACCTCCCACCGTACAGTAACCATCACGGCCTGACATACCTCCCACTGTACAGTAACCATCACGGCCCGACATACCTCCCACTGTACAGTAACTATCACACCCCGACATACATCCCACTGTACAGTAACCATCACAGCCCGACATACCTCCCACCGTACACTCACCATCACGACCCTACATTCATCCCGTTGCAGAGTAACCAACACGGCAAGACATACATCCCACTGTATAGTAACCGTCACGGCCTGACATACGGTCCCATTGTACAGTAACCATCAAAGCCCGACATACATCACACTGTACACTAACCATCACGACCCGACATACCTCCCACTGTGCAGTAACCGTCACGGCCTGACATACGTCCCACTGTACAGTAACCATCATGGCGCAACATACCTCGCATTGTACAGTAACCATCACGGCCCGACATACCTCCCATTGTACAGTATCCATCACGGCCCGACATACCACCCACTGTACAGTAACTATCACACCCCGACATACCTCCCACTGTACAGTAACCATCACACCCCGACATACCTCCCACTGTACAGTAACCATCACACCCCGACATACCTCCCATTGTATAGTAACCATCATGATCCGACATACCTCCCACTGTACAGTAACTATCACACCCCGACATACCTCCCACTGTACAGTAACCATCACACCCCAACATACCTCCCACTGTACAGTAACCATCACGGCCCGACATACCTGCCACTGTACAGTAACCATCACGCCCCGACATACTTCCCACTGTACAGTAACCATCACGGCCCAACATCCATCCCATTGTACGGTAATCTTCACGGCACAGTAACCATCACACCCCAACATAACTCCCATTGTACAGTAACCAACACACCCCGACATACCTCCCACTGTACAGTAACAATCATGCCCCGACATACCTCCCAATGTACAATAACCGTCACGGCACGACATACCTCCTATTGTACATTAACCATCACGGCCTGACATACCTCCCACGGTACAGTAACAATCATGGCCCGACATACCTCCCAATGTACAATAAACGTCATGGCCTGACATACCTCCCACTGTACAGTAACCATCACGGCCTGACATACCTCCCACTGTACAGTAACCATCACGGCCCGACATACATCCCACTACACAGTAACCAAAACGGCCCGACAGACCTCACAAAGTACAGGATCCATCACGGTCCGACATACCTCCCGCTGTACAGTAAACGCCACGGCCCTATACATCCCACCATAGAGGAACCACCACGGCCCGACACACCTCCCACTGTACACTAACCATCACAGCCCGACATAACACCCAGTGTCCAGGAGCCATCACGGCCCGACATACCTCCCAATGAACAATAACTGTCACAGCACCACATATCTCCCACTGAACAGTAACCATCACGGCCCGACATTCTTCCCACGGTACAGTAACCATAAGGGCCCGACTTAACTGCCCCTGTATGGTAACCATCACGGTCGACATACCTCCCACTGCACAGTAACCGGACGGTCTAACATACCTCCCTGTGTACAGTAACCATCACGGCCCGACATATCTCCCACTGTACAGTAACCATCATGGCCCGACAGACGACCCATTGTACAGTAAACATCACGACCCGACATACCTCCCACTGTATAGTAACCATCACGGCCCAACATACCTCCCATTGTGTAGTAACCAGCACGATCCGACATACCTCCCATTATACAGTAACCATCACGGCCCGACATACCTCCCACTGAACAGTAACCATCACACCCCGACATACCTCCCACTGTACAGTAACCATCACGATCCGACATACCTCCCACTGTACAGTAACCAACACGGCCCGACATACCTCCCACTGTACAGTAACCATCACGATCCGACATACCTCCGACTGTACGGTAACCATCACACCCCGACATACCTCCCACTGTACAGTAACCATCACGGCCCGACATACCTCCCACTGTACAGTAACCATCACGGCCCGACATAACTCCCATTTCACAGTAACCATCATGGACCGACATACCTCCCATTTTAGAGTAACGATCACGACCCGACGTACCTCTCACTATACAGCAACCGTCACGGCCCGACACATCTCCCACTGCGCAGTAACCATCATGGCCTGACATATATCTCACTGTGCAGTTATCGTCACATCCCGACCTACCTCCCACTGTACACTAACCATCACGGTTCGACAGACCACCCACTGTACAGTAACCATCACACCCCGACATTCCTCCCACTGTACAATAACGTCACGGCTCGACATACCTCCCACTGTACAGTAACCATCACGGTCCTACATACCTCGCACTGTACAGTAACCAACACGGACCGACATACCTCCCATTTTACAGCAACCATCACAGCTCGACATACCTCCCACTGTACATTAACGATCACGGCCCGACATACCTCCCACTGTACAGTAACAATCACGGCCTGACATACCTCCCAATGTACAATAACCGTCACGGCCCGACATACCTCCCAATGTACACTAACCATCGCGGTCCAACATACTTCCCACTGAACAGTAACCATCACACCCCGACATACCTCCCACCGTACAGTAACCATCACAGTCCGATATACCTCCCACTGTACATTAACCATCACGGCCCGACATACCTCGCACTGTACAGTAACCATCACGGCCCGAAAACCTCCCAAAGTACAGTAACCATCACGGCCCGACATACCTCCCATTGTATAGTAACCATCTCACCCCGACATACCTCCCACTGTACAGTAACAATCACGGCCCAACATACCTCCCGCTGTACAATAACCATCACGGCGCGACGTTCCTCACATTGTACAGTAACCATCACGGTCCGACAAACTTCCCACTGTACAGTAATCATCACGGACTGACATACCTCCCATTGTACTGTAACCATCACGGCCTGACATACCTCACATTGTCCATAACCATCACGGCGCGACACAACTCCCACTGTTACAGTAACCATCATAGCCCCAAATACCTCCCACTGTACAGTAACCGTCATGGTCGAACACGCCTCCCAGTCCACAGTAACGATCTCGGCCCGACACACCTACCACTCTACGGTATCCATCACGGCCCGCCAGTCATCCCACTGTACAGTTACCATCTCAGCCTGACATCCCTCCCACTCTACAGTAAACGTACGGCCAGATATATCTTCCACTGTACAGTTACCATCACGGCCTGACATACCTCCCACTATACAGTCACCATCACAACCTGACATACCCACCACAGTACAGTAACCATCATGGCCCGACATACATCCCACCGTACAGTAACCATCACGGCCCGACATACCTCCCACTGTACATTAACCATCACCGTCGAACACGCCTCACAATCTACAGTAACCATCTCGGCCCGACACACCTATCCCTGTACAGCAATGATCACGGCTCCACATTCATCCACTGGACAGTAATCATCATGGCCCGACATACCTCCCACTGTACAGTAACCATCACACCCCGACATACCTCCCACTGTACAGTAACCATCACGGCCCGACATACCTCCCACTGTACAGTAACCATCACACCCCGACATACCTCCCACTGTACAGTAACCGTCACACCCCAACATACCTCCCACTGTACAGTAACCATCATGGTCCGACATACCTCCCACTGTACAGTAACCGTCACACCCCAACATACCTCCCACTGTACAGTAACCATCACGGCCTGATATATCGCCCACTGCACAGCAACCGACAGAACCCAAAATACATCCCACAGTACAGTAGCCATCACGGCCAAACATACCTCAAACTGTACAGTAACCATCACGGCCCGACATACCTCCCAATTTACAGTAACCTTCACAGCTCGACATACCTCCCACTGTACAGTCACCATCACAACCTGACATACCCCCCACTGTACAGTAAACATCACGGCCCGACATACCTCCCACTGTACAGTAACCGTCGCCGCCTGACATACCTCTCACTGTACAGTCACGATCACCCCACGACATACCTCCCATTGTACAGTAACCGTCATGGCCTGACATACCTCCCACTATACAGCAACCATCACGGGCCGACATATCTCCCACTGTACAGTAACCATCATGGCGCAACAAACCTCCCACTGTACAGTAAGCATCACGGCCCCATGTATCTCCAAATATGCAGTAACCATCATGGCCCGACATACCTCCCATTGTACAGTTACCATCAGGACACGACATACCTCCCATTGCACAGTAACCAACACAGCCAGACATACCTCCCACTGTAAAGTAACCATCACGACCCGACATACCTCCCACTGTACAGTAACCATCACAGCCCGACATACCTCCCACCGTACACTCACCATCACGACCCTACATTCATCCCATTGCACAGTAACCAACACGGCAAGACATACATCCCACTGTATAGTAACCATCACGGCCTGACATACCCTCCCATTGTACAGTAACCATCAAAGCCCGATATACATCACACTGTACACTAACCATCACGACCCGACATACCTCCCACTGTGCAGTAACCGTCACGGCCTGACATACGTCCCACTGTACAGTAACCATCACGGCGCAACATACCTCCCATTGTACAGTAACCATCACGGCCCGACATACCTCCCACTGTACAGTAACCATCACGGCCCGACATACCTCCCATTGTACAGTAACCATCACGGCCCGACATACCTCCCACTGTACAGTAACCATCACGGCCAGACATACCTCCCATTGCACAGTAACCATCACGGCCGGACATATCTCCCATTGTGCAGTAACCATCACGGCCCGACATACCTCCCACTGTACAGTAACCATCACGGCCCGACATACCCCCCACTGTACAGTAACCGTCACGGTCCAACATAGAATCCCAATGTATAGGAACCGACTCAGCCCAACATACCTCCCACTGTACAGTAACCATCACGGCCCGACATACCTCCCACTCCACAGTAACCATCCCGGCCTGACATAACTCCCGCTCCACAGTTACCGTCTCGGCCTGACATACCTCCCACTGTACAGTAACCATCACGGCCTGACATACCTCCCATTGTACTTAACCATCACGGCCCGACACAACTCCCACTGTTACAGTAACCATCACAGCCCCAAATGCCTCCCACTGTACAGTAACCGTCATGGTCGAACACGCCTCCCAATCCACAGTAACGCTCTCGGCCCGACACACCTACCACTGCACAGTATCCATCACGGCCCGCCAGTCATCCCACTGTAGAGTTACCATCTCAGCCTGACATACCTCCCACTCTACAGTAAACGACACGGCCAGATATATCTTCCACTGTACAGTTCCCATCACGGCCTGACATACCTACCACTCGACAGCAACCATCACTACCCAAAATACCTCAAACAGTACAGTAACAATCACGGCCCGACATACCTCCCACTGTACAGTCACCATCACAAGCTGACATACCTCCCACTGTACAGTAACCATCACGACCCAACATACCTCCCACTGTACAGTAACCATCACG
Organism: Chiloscyllium punctatum; assembly: GCF_047496795.1. NCBI lineage: Eukaryota > Metazoa > Chordata > Chondrichthyes > Orectolobiformes > Hemiscylliidae > Chiloscyllium > Chiloscyllium punctatum. The sequence continues at coordinate 87,284,352 of NC_092750.1, forward strand.
GCGCAACATACCTCCCACTGTACAGTAACCATCACGGCCCTCAAATACCTCCCACAGTACAGCAACCATCACAGGCCGACATACATCACACTGTACAGTAACCATATGGTGCAACAAACCTCCCACTGTGCAGTAACCATCATGGCCCGACATACCTCCCCCTGTATAGTAACCATCACGACCCGACATACCTCCCATTGCACAGTAACCAACACAGCCTGACATACCTCCCACTGTACTGTAACCATCCCGGCCCGACACAACTCCCACTGTTACAGTAACCATCACAGCCCCAAATACCTCCCACTGTACAGTAACCGTCATGGTCGAACACGCCTCCCAATCCACAGTAACGATCTCGGCCCGACACACCTACCACTCTACAGTATCCATCACGGTCCGCCACTCATCCCACTGTACAGTTACCATCTCAGCCTGACATACCTCCCACTCTACAGTAAACGTCACGGCCAGCTATACCTCCCACTGTACAGTTACCCTCACGGCCTGACATACCTACCACTCGACAGCAACCATCACTACCCAAAATACCTCAAACTGTACAGTAACAATCACGGCCCGACATACCTCCCACTGTGCAGTCACCATCAGAACCTGACATACCCACCACAGTACAGTAACCATCACAGCCCCACAGACCTCCCACTGTACAGACACCATCACAGGCCGACATACTTCCCATTGTACAGTAACCATCACAACACGACATACCTCCCACTGTACATTAACCATCATGGCCCCAAATACCTCCCATTGTACAGTAACCATCACGGCCCCAAATACCTCCCACTCTACAGTAACCATCACCGTTGAACGCGCGTCACAATCTACAGTAACCATCTCGGCCCGACACACCTATCCCTGTACAGTAATGGTCACGGCCCGACATTCATCCCACTGGACAGTAATCATCGCGGCCCGACATACCTCCCACTGTACAGTAACCATCACGGCCTGACATACTGCCCACTGTACAGTATTCATCAGAACCCAAAATACATCCCACTGTACAGTAACCATCACGGCCAAACATACCTACCACTGTACAGTAACCATGACTACCCAACATACCTCAAACTGTACAGTAAACATCACGGCCCGACATTCCTCCCAATTTACAGTAACTTTCACAGCTGGACATACCTCCCACTGTACAGTCACCATCACAACCTGACATACCGCCCACTGTACAGTAAACATCACGGCCCGACATACATCCCACTGTGCAGTAACCGTCACGGCCTGACATACCTCTCACTGTACAGTCACTATCACACCACGACATACCTCCCACTGTACAGTAACCGTCATGGCCCGAAATACCTCCCATTGTAGAGTAAACATCACGGCCCAATATACCTCCCATTGCACAGTACCCAACACGGCCAGACATGCCTCCCACTGTATAGTAACCATCACGGCCCGACATACCTCCCACTGTTGAGTAACAGTCACGGCCCGACATACCTCCCACTGTACAGTAACCGTCATGGCTCGACATACCTCCCAAAGTACAGTAACCATCACGGTCCCAAATACCTCCCACTGTACAGTAGCCATCATTGTCGAACACGACTCGCAATCTGCTGTAACCACCTCGGCCCGACAAACCTATCGCTGTACAGTAATGATCACAGCCCGACATACCTCCCACTGTACAGTACCCATCACGGCCCGACATACCTCCCACGGTACAGTAACTATCATGGCCTGTCATACCTCCCACTGTACAGTAACCATCAAACGCCAAAATACATGCCACTGTACAGTAATCATCACGGCCAAACTTACCTCCCACTGTAAGTCACCGTCACGGCCCGACACACTCCCACGGTATAGTAACCATCACGTCACGACGTATGACCCATTGCACAGTAAACTATACAGCTAAACATACCCCCCACTGTGCAGTAACCGAAATGGCCTGACATACCTCCCACTGTTCACTAACAGTCATGGTCCGACATAACTCCCACTGTACAGGAACCATCACGTTCTGACATACATCCCACTCTACAGTAACCATCACGGTCCCAAATACATCCCACTGCACAGTAACCCTCACAGCCCGACATACCTCCCACTGTACAGTAACCATCACGGCCCGATATACCTCCCTCTGTACAGTAACCATCACGGCCCGACATACCTCCCACTGTACAGTAACCATCACAACCCGACGTACCTCCAATGGTATAGTAACCATCACGGCCTGACATATCTCCCACTGTACAGTAACCAACACGGCAAGACATACCTCCCACTGTACAGTAACCATCACACCCCGACATACCTCCCACTGTACAGTAACCATCACGGCCCGACATACCTCCCACTGTACAGTAACCATCACGGCCTGATATACCTCCCATTGTACAGTAACCATCACGGCCCTACATATCCTCCACTGTACAGTAACCGTCATGGACCAACCTAACTCCCACTGAACATTTAACCATCACACCCCGACATACCTCCCACTGTACAGTAACCATCACGGCCCGACATACCTCCCAAAGTACAGTATCCCCCACGGCCCGACATCTCTCCCACTGTGTATTAGCCGTCATGGCCCGACATGCACTCCACTGTAGAGTAACAGTCACGGCCTGACATACCTCCCACTGCACTGTCATCACGGTCCGACATACCTCCCATTCTACTGTAACCATCACGATCCGATAAACCTCCCATTGCACAGTAACCAACACAGTCAGACATACGTCCGATTGTACACTAACCATCACGTTCTGACATACCTCCCACAGTACTGTAACACTCATTGCCCGACATACCTTCCGCTGTACAGTTACCATCACGGCCCGACATACCTCCCATTGTACAGTAACCATCACGGCCCGACATACCTCCCACTGTACAGTAACCATCACGGCCAGACATGCCTCCCACTGTACAGTAACCATCACGGCCCAACATACCTCCTACTGTACAGTAACCCCCACGGCCCGACATATCTCCCACTGTACAATAACCATCACGGCCAGACATGCCTCCCACTGTACAGTAACCCCTCGGCCCGACATATCTCCCACTGTACACTAACTATCACGGTCCGACATACCTCCCCTGTACAGTAACCATCACGGCCACAAATACCTCGCACTGTACATTAGCCATCACATTCGAACACGCCTCCCACTGTACAGTAACCATCAAGGCCTGACATTCCTCCCACTTTACAGTAATCTTCAAAGCTCGACATACTTCCCACTGTACAGTAAACATCACAGCCCAACATACCTCCCTCTGTACAGTAACCATCACGGCCCGACATACCTCCCACTGTACAGTAACCATCACGGCCTGACATACCTCCCACTGTACAGTAACCATCACACCCCGACATACCTCCCACTGTACAGTAACCATCACACCCCGACATACCTCCCACTGTACAGTAACCATCACACCCCGACATACCTCCCACTGTACAGTAACCATCACACCCCGACATACCTCCCACTGTACAGTAACCATCACGGCCCGACATACCTCCCACTGTACAGTAACCATCACACCCCGACATACCTCCCACTATACAGTAACCATCACTCCCCGACATACCTCCCACTGTACAGTAACCATCACACCCCGACATACCTCCCTCTGTTCAGAAACCATCACAGCCCGACATACCTCCCACTGTACAGTAACGATTATGGCACGACATACCTCCCACTGTACAGTAACCATCACGGTCCGACATACCTCCCACAGTACAGTAACGATTATGGCACGACATACCTCCCACTGTACAGTGATGTGGGATCAGCAGTCACTTAGTATGGAGAACTGCCTGATCCATATAAGACAGAGTAATGGTGGAACATTGTTTTTGTGACTGTAGATCTGTAAATAGATTGGCGGAGTTGCAGATTGTGAGAATGATTGCCAGAGAAAGAACAAGATATAGGTCAGCCGCAGACTTCGACAGAGAAAACACAGATGTAACTTTATTTGTACAATTGTGACATGATGCATTTTGGAAGGTATAATAAAGGATAGAAGTATAAAGTGGATGGAAAAACTACTGATTGCATCAACATCCGAAGGGATCTTGGTGTACAGCTCCACAGTTCCCTGAAAGTGGTAACATGGGTGAAGAGGGTGATCAAGAAGACTGATGGCAAGATTCAAACATGCATCGGAGTGTGCAGTATGAAAATTAGCAGGTCATTTTGTAGCTGTAGGAAAAGTTATTTCGAGGTACATTTAGAATATTGTGTATACTCTTGGTTGCCACACAATGCTAAAGTGTTGGAGAGTGGATGGAAAGGTTTTACCAGCATGTTGTCTGGTTTGGAGGGTATTAGCCAGAAGGAGAAATTGAACATACGTGGCTTGTTTGCACCTGGGTATCATTGGCTATGGGGCTACCGGATACATATTTACAAAATTGTCAGAGGCATAGATAGAAGGACAGTTAGAGGCTTTTTTTTTCTCTCAGAGAAGAAATATCAATTACTCTGGACTGTAGGTTTTAGGTAAAAGTGAGAAAGTTCAGGGGATGTGATAGGTAAGATTTTTTTTTGCTGTTCCAGACAGAATGTGAAAGTGCCTTAAATGCACTGATAGAGGGGAAGAAGCCAATATAGCAAGGTTTCAGAGGGATCATGGCACAAGTATGAGTAAGTAAGGAATAGAATGACATCAAAGATATTGGAGCAAATACTTTGTTTTAACTTTGGAAAGACGTCATGTGTCAGTACGGGCTTGCTGGGTTGTAGGGCCTGTTCCTGTGCTGGACTGTTCTTTAAGTCAAGATTTGAGCGCGGGAGTGGCGGGATGCTCACTGAATGATTACTGATGATCAACAGCCACATTATTGTGGATCCCACCGACCACCCCCACACGCCCCCTCCCCCCAAATTGCAGCTTCATATCCTCCCCCACTGTTGGGAAACTCAATATGCAGAATTTGACATGAAAGTCAGACCTGGTACCTGGTGACTCCATCTCACTGCTCGCTCCTGCAGACTTCGATCCTGGACACCAGCTTCTCGGGAACACTGCATGAACAGAAGCTGCATGTACTCCACACCGACCAATGCTGAAATCTGACACATGCCAGCCTCAGTATGCCATCCCAGCACATCTCCGACCCACTGACTGTACGCTTCTTTACTTCAATGCTGCAGCTCAGGGTGCACTGACAACTCTCATTGCAATGCTGCTGCAAAGACACTGTGCTTAGGGACACACACCCAGCTCATGGGCTGTCCCTCTGGGCTGATCACTCCGTGTTTGTACACAGTCAATGCTGCTGCAAGGACACTGTGCTCCGGAATATTCACCCAGATCATAGATTGGCCATCTGGACTGCTCATTCTGTTTCTAAACACACTCGCTTTGAGCGAACTTGAAAGCTCACAGAATTATTGCCTTGTCTTAACCTGCCCTCAATAGTGTTTCCCCTCAACTAGAGCTACCAAGCTCACCCGCCTGCTGTATTGCCTTGGTGTTTAGCGCAGACACAAACCCAGAACGCTTAATATCATTGTCCACAGTCAGTCACGGTGCCCAGCACACTGAGTCTAGGAGAGTCTCAGATCCCAGTCCGGGAGCTTGAACACGGTCAGTCTGCCTCTCGTGGTTTTTAGGGTCAGGATCCTTCCTCTGTGAGGGGGTGAGGAGTTGAATGTTGGGCTGTCTCATACCTCTCTGTCTGCTCTATTGTGGGATAGTTCCTCCTGGAATGAGAGAATTATCAAGAGGTATACGGGAGGTGGAAGTGGTTGGTATAGCTGTTAGTGCTGGGACAGCTGAGGGAAAGGTGGCGAGTTGTCATGAGTGAGTGAGTGGGCAGCAGAGACACCAGGCAGAGCTGGCGAGCGGGACAGAGAAGAGGTTAGAGAGAAACAGAGAGAAGGTGCTGCATTCAGTGAGAGTCAGAGAACATGAGTCTTGGTTAGAGGTGGGTGCAGTAACAGCGAGAGAGAGAGAGAGGGCAAGGTCACAAAGTGCAGATGTTGGCACTTACCCTGGTCACTGACGTCCTTCCTACACAGTTGGGCATTCACCCAGAAGGCTGGCATCTCACTGGCCCACGGGTCAATCACAGACAAGCTAGCAGGTCTGGTGTTATGGCTTCCCCTGCCAGTCAAAGAGTCATAGAGATGTTCAGCATGGAAACAGACCCTTCGTTCCAACCCGTCCAAGCCGACCAGATATCCCAATTCAATCCAGTCCCACCTGCCAGCACCCGGCTCATATCCCTCCAAACCCTTCCTATTCATATACCCATCGAAATGCCTCTTAAATGTTGCAATTGTACCAGCATCCACCACTTCTTCTTGAAGCTCATTCCGTGCACACATCCTCCTCTGCGTGAAAAAGTTGCCCCTTAGGTCTTTTTTATATCTTTCCCCTCTCACCCTAAACCTATGCCCTCTAGTTCTGGACGTACCCACCCCAGGGAAAAGACTTTGTCTATTTATCCTGAAGGAAGATAATGTCCCTGTCCTGCACCATGCCATCCACCAGAACCTCAGTGGCTCAGCCACATCGTGGGGCCCTCAGTTTACACCTTTCCCAAATGCCGCCGTCATGTCCAGAGCAATTTCAGATTGCCAATCCAAGAGCGCAATGACTTATTTAAAATTGGCATCTGGAGCAGGGAATCCGCTGCAATCTGGGATATGTGGGCAGTGGGTACATATAACAAAGCAGAAAATAATAATTGGGCTCGTATCAGATGAAAGAAGGGACATTGAGGCAGGGCAGGTAGTTAATGAGCCAGATTGAGGATGTTATCATGACAACATTCACTGAGACTTGTGGAGACAAACCTTCCATGAAAATGACAGAAATGAGACTGGCCAAGTCAAAAGTTTCAGGCCCTTGTCTTGTGCAGATTTTGTCGTGCAAACTATTGTAAGTTATATACTTAAAGAGAGTGAGGGCCTACAAAGGAGATTCACATCATTAAAAGAAGCTAGGTCGAAAATCCCCGTCCATGTTTGCTCATTGTTCATCTTTTTCGGTTCCTCTCTGAATAGAGGCAAAGTGTCAGAGACCTGCTGATATTGTAGCTTAGTTTAGTATGAAGCAAGGGGCTGACTGAGTACTTACATATGGGAATTCTGCGAGGCAGGAAGAATGGACCCTTCGAAAGTCCCAAAGGAATCCAGGACTGTCAGCCTGAATTGCTGCAGGGAAAGCTGTATGTAATTAATCTGGCTATTTGGTTTTCATGCAGAGACTCGTACAGTTGATGTGAATTACTTGATTTAATGAGCGAACAAATAGCAGTCTGCTTAAAAATGGAAGCTATGAGCTCCAGTTGAATGCACCAGAAACCTGGAGAAGTCGAAGTCAAGTCATTTAGGGACAGCAATCAATGGAAAGAATACACAATAAATGAACGTACTGTTAGTGTGGACAGATCCTAGTATAAATACCTCCCTATTTCTCCTTTTTTTATGCTTTGACAAAGGGTCAGTTAGACTCGAAATGTCAGCTATTGTCTCTCCTTATAGATGCTGCCATACCTGTGAGATTTTCCAACATTTTCTCTTTTGGCTTCAGATTCCAGCATCCGCAGTAATTTGCTTTTACCCTGAAGATAGCCGGCATCGTCAATTATCTAGATAAGGCAGCAAATGGCATCATTTCCTCTCTCAGTTCAAGTGCAGAATGTAAGAGCAGGAAGCTTATACAAGAACTGTATAAATAACCAGATCAATCACAGCCTGTGTGCTGCATGTGGTTCTGGTCACTATATCACATGGAAGGATGGAATTAGAATGGAGAGTGTACAGGAAGAATATGAAGATTGCAGATGCTGGAAATTAGAGTCAAAGAGTGTGGTGTGAGAAAAGCACAGCAGGTCAGGTAGCATCAGAGTGCCAGAGAAATGATGTTTCGAGCATGTTTCACTCTTGGAGGTGGTACAGAAGAGATTTGTTATTCTGGGAAACTGATAATGCAGTTATGAGGAAAGGTTGAAGTGTAGGATACTGAGAGGAGATTCGATTAGCCTGCACGTGTTGTCAAGGGCCTGGATAGAGAGGGAGATACTGTCTTCTTCTTATTGGAGACCTCAGTTTCCAGCAGAAAATATTTAATTTAATTGGTTAAAATATTAGAAAAGTGGTGAGGAAAGTTGTTATTTCACCCGGAGTAAGGAAGGGATCTGGGAGTCATGCATGAAAGCGGAGTCGAGGGAGAAACTCTGGAAAATTTTAAAAATGTGCCTTGGTCTGAACCTGAAGTCCTACAGTCTCTGTGGAATCACAACAATGTTTTTTTTATTTTGGAAAGGATGAAGCTGGGTTCCACCTTCTTTTTAGTCAGTGCAGACAATTTCGAGAGTAATCTGTGTTGTAGAAATTTCTGATATTTAGACAATATCTAGAGAATCAATACAAAGGGATTGGGGAGAGGACAGAGATGAGTAGTGTGTAAATTGATTAGCATCACAAAAATACTGATTCCAGCCTTTATATACAATGCTACTTCACTGTCGTGGCATTTTTCTCCTTCTTGTATAAAAGCTGAAAACCTTTGAGTGTAATGGCTGGAGGGGGTTATGGAGATCATGAGATCGATCAGGGCGGGAAGGAGTTAGTGACATTGATAGACTGATGATTGTGTCTGCTGGAGGATATTGTAAAGATCGGGAGCTTTCTATGTATCAGAGTAATTACAGACAAAGCTGTAAGTCCTTGAGAATTATTACATAGAGAGGCAGTATTTAGAGGAGATTGGAGAAAAAGGAGGTTTATAAAATGGCCTGTATGAGTAACAGAGATAAGTAGGGGTACTTTGACTGATGGATGTTTCAGAGGTAAAAACGGATCGCACAGGATCAATGAGGTTATGGAGACACAGTATTACTAGAGTTGGAGAAGTCTTGAGACATCGCACCAATCCCCACAGAAATCTTAAGGCAAGAAGGGTGTCATTTGAACCATGATGTTTGCACCAGCTCTTCATCTGAGTTGATTCCAGAGTAGTGACCTTTTGCTTTCTCCCGTACCATTACACATTTATAAAGGTCTGTGAGAAGATTTGTAGCTTGGGTGCTCGCTGCTGTGGTTCTGTTCGCCGAGCTGGAAATTTGTGTTGCAGACGTTTCATCCCCGTCTAGGTGACATCCTCAGTGCTTGGGAGCCTCCTGTGAAGCGTTTCTGTGATGTTTCCTCTGGCATTAATAGTGGTTTGTCTCTGCCGCTTCCAGTTGTCAGTTCCAGCTGTCCGCTGCAGTGGTCAGTATATTGGGTCCAGGTCGATGTGTTTGTTGATAGAATCTGTGGATGAGTGCCATGCCTCTAGGAATTTCCTGGCTGTTCTCTGTTTGGCTTGTCCTATAATAGTGGTGTTGTCCCAGTCGAAATCATGTTGATTGTCATCTGCTTGTGTGGCTACTAAGGATAGCTGGTCGTGTCGTTTCGTGGCGAGTTGGTGTTCATGGATGCGGATCGTTAGCTGTCTTCCTGTTTGTCCTATGTAGTGTTTTGTGCAGTCCTTGCATGGGATTTTGTACACTACGTTGGTTTTGCTCATGCTGGGTATCGGGTCCTTCGTTCTGGTGAGTTGTTGTCTGAGAGTGGCTGTTGGTTTGTGTGCTGTTATGAGTACTAGTGGTCGTAGTAGTCTGGCTGTCAGTTCAGAAATGTTCTTGATGTATGGTAACGTGGCTAGTCCTTTGGGTTGTGGCATGTCCTCATTCTGTTGTCTTTCCCTTAGGCATCTGTTGATGAAATTGCGGGGGTATCCGTTTTTGGCGAATACATTGTAGAGGTGTTCATCTTCCTCCTTTTGCAGTTCTGGTGTGCTGCAGTGTGTTGTGGCCCTTTTCAACCGTGTCTTGATGCAACTTCTTTTGCGTGTGTTGGGGTGGTTGCTTTCGTAGTTCAGGACTTGGTCTGTGTGTGTGGCTTTCCTGTACACCTTTGTGGTGAATTCTCTGTTCAGTGTTCTGCCACACACGCGGATGACAAGCAACATGAGTTCGACTGGTACAACAATACTATCATAGGTCAAGCCAAACAAAGAACAGCCAGGGAATTCCTAGAGTCATGGCACTCATCCACAGATTCTATCAACAAACACATCGACCTGGACCTAAGAGACCGGCCACTGCAGCGGACAGCTGGAACTTACAACCGGAAGCGGCAGAGATAAACCACTACAAATGCCGGAGGAAAGATCACAGAACCACTTCACAGGAGGCTCCCAAGTACTGAGGATGTCACCTCGACAGTGGACGAAATGTCTGCCACACAAATTCCCAGCTCGGCAAACAGAACCACAACAATTACACATTTCATTTAGTCGCAATAATCATCCAATCCCCTCTTGAAAAATTCCATTGAACATCCGTTTACAACACTTCCAAGTGTATCCTAGATACTCGCCAAGTTTAAAGGTTCTTACTTCTATCATAGTTCCCCTATTGTACATAACCTGAAATCTGTGTCCTCTCGTTTTGTGAGTGGGTACCATTTTATCCAATCTAATCTATTCAGTCTGCCTATGAGTTTGAAAAACTTCATCCGATCTCCTCTTAGCCACCTTCACTTCAATGAGAACAGTTCCAACAGTCTGACTTCATAACTGATCTTACTCATTCCTGGAAATATTCTTTTAGATCAGTTCTTTCTCCTTTCCAATGGGTTTATATCCTTCCGATCATGGGACACAGTTGAAGTCGAATGTGTTTGATGCAAGTTCAACATCACCCCTTTACTCTTGAACTGTCAGTATTTATAAAGACAGGAATACTGTATGCTTTGCCAATGTTTAATGTCCTACAAACTTCAATGATCTTTGCACATCATGTGCTTCTGTTTTCCTGCCTATTTTATATGGTCTTTTAATTTTCTTGATAGAAAGTAGCATTTTCTCATGTTCCAATGTGCCAAACTTCATCAATCACCTCTCTACTGTTTCTAAGAAGTTGGCAATGTATGTTTAGAGTTCGACAACGTTTTCCTCACAGTTTACATTTTTTAAGTGCTGTGGATGAAAGGTCATTGAGTAGATTTAAAACAAAGATAGAAAAATTCTTGATTGCCCGGAATTAAAGGGGGGAAGAAGGAAAATGGGCTTGAAAAACCGATCAGTCAACATTGAATGGTGGAGCAGACTCGATGGACACAGTGAGATTCTTGACCCCACTATCCTGGAATTACATTGACAGTCACAGAAACACTGACACCTTCTTCAATTTCCTGACTCCCCTGTGACTATTGCTCCTTCTTTCTTCTCCCTCCCTTCCTGTACAGTCAGGCTGCTTGTGGTACCACAAACATGGCTCTGGCTGCCCTCCCCTGAGCAGACAGTACCTTCATCAGCTTCCAAACTGGGAAACTGAATTGGGAGGGAGTCTCACCTCCCCTCCCCTCCAGGGTAATCCTGTATTCCCTGGCTGTAGCTCTTGACTGATCACCCATTCCCTTCCTTTTTACAGGCCGTTATGACAGCAGTGTGATTCCCTCCATGAATTTGTTGTCCACCTAACTCTCATCATAGATGTCTCACATAATCTCCAGGCATTAGCTGCATGACTTGGTGTTCGTCTCGAACATCAGCAGTGGCTATGACTTCCCAATGTAAAAGAAAACGTTTTCCATTGAACCAACCTGCACTACCACAACATAAGCTGAAACGTGTTTAGTCTTACTCAATGAATTACGTTGTATAAAGTTAATATCAGAGGCACACGTTCAACATTCCTTCGCTTATCGACCTGTAGGTGACTGAGATTCTTTGTTATACTGATTCAGACTTTCACTTATTACTGACATATCAGCCTTCAGCCCAACTTCCAAGAAAGAAAATGTCAATTTGCAGCAATTTACAGCAAGTAACGGTTTATTAACAGCGAATGAACTTACATTTTCTTCTGTGAAGACGATTGTGTGACTTTCAAAATCAATTCAGGGGGTCACAGCCGCAGAAAGGCGTGTCTCTGTGACTCCCAGGTACATATAATCCTCCAACTCCACTCTGCTCCCTCACAGGGTCACCGTCTCTGTGACTCCCAGGGATGTGTAATCCTCCAGCTCCCACTCCACTCTGCTCCCTCACAGGGTCACCGACACTGTGACTCCCAGGTATGTGTAATCCTCCAGCTCCCACTCCACTCTGCTCCCTCAAAGGGTCACCGTCTCTGTGACTCCCAGGTATGTGTAATCCTCCAGCTCCCACTCCACTCTGCTCCCTCACAGGGTCACCGACTCTGTGACTCCCAGGTACGTGTAATCCTCCAGCTCCCACTCCACTCTGCTCCCTCACAGGGTCACCGACTCTGTGACTCCCAGGTATGTGTAATCCTCCAGCTCCCACTCCACTCTGCTCCCTCACAGGGTCACCGACTCTGTGACTCCCAGGCACAATTAGGCCTCGATCCTCAACGCTGATTTATATCCTCCCACTTTAGTGCCTTAAACTCCCAGGTGTGATTTGGCCTCATGCTCCTGCTCCAAGTTGGTCCCTCACATGATCACTCCTTCTGTGACTCAGTGCTAGTTTCGAGCCTCCTCCTCTGCTGTTTCTCCAACTCCAAGTCCCAGTCGGCCTCGATCCTCGCTGCTGATTTATATTCTCTCACTCTGTGCTGCTCTCTCTCAGGTTCTCTGCCTTTGTGACTCCCAATTAATTGTATTCCTCAAGCCTGAGCTGAGATTTATAATATCCCATTCTGCACTGCCCCCTCACAGGATCACCGCTGTGCCTGGAAGATAGTGAAAAAGAGGAGGATTAGACGGGGAAGAGGGGGTTACAGTGATTGAGCGAGCTGTCGGAGATGGAACAGGTTATCTGGGGAGGTAGGCAGATCTGCAGTGCCGAAAGCAGGTTTCTGAAAGGTACAGGGAGAGTTGCAGACACTGAATAAGGCAAAGGAAATAGAGAGGCGATGGCTTATTGGTAACGGAGCCTTGTCTCGTCTAAACGGCTTTTTCTGAGCTGCTTACAGAGACAGAAAGACTTCAACCTCCAATAAGCTTGCACATTCTGTTGCAGCTTTATAGCTTCCACTGTGCTTTCTGTTACCGCTCCAACAAAACTCCCAGGCTTATTCTGTTTTCCTACATCTGCACTTTTATCCCCCCGGACCTAAGTTATTGCAAAGAAAGCACCGGAGCTTTTCTAACTTCTTTATCCTCTTCATGGGTTTCCTTTTTTCCTGTGGTAAATTGTTCTTAATATCTTCACTGTGATCTACCTTTCCCTTTCCACGTGAGGATTTCTCTTTGGCCTAATTTCTATCCCTCATGGACTGACATTGATTCTGGAAGCCACACCGTGTTGTATGGATCAATTCATAATCATCAACCACTTCAGCTGTTTTACCTTTCTTCTCTTCCAAATGATTTTGCACTATATCATGCAAGCATTTTTGAACCCCTCCAAGTTAACTGTCTCTCACCGAGCATCGTAGATTTTCTTGATTTTTAAGCTCTTATCCATCTATGAAAATTACTTGCTTGATCCTTTCAAATTCAAAATAGGTTTGACCAGGTTCCCTCCTTAGATTCCTGAAACATTCTGATTAAAAGGCTTCTGCTAAACAGGTTATGAGTTAAGAAGTGCAGAAGGAGGGGAGAAAATCCAATTTCAACATTGACACTGACTCAACCTACCCCAGACTGAACCTATCTGACCAACTAGAGAGGTGGCCACGTCCTCCTGATAATACACGTTTCTTTTTAAAGACTTGAAAGTTGTCTGCCTGCAGCATTATTGTTATGTATAAACAAAAGGACGCCAATAAACCTTTAAGAATTCAGACATATTGGTCATTTAGAACCTCTCTAAGAAAAATCACGAACAACATAACATTGTAAAGGGACCGGCTTTGTGACAACATGCCACCTTTCGCTTTGGACTGAATTCAATAAATGTAAGTCTCACTGTATTGAAGCCATAAAAGTGTATTAAGGTGTTTGTGAATTTATACAAAAAAATGCTGAAGTGCATTGTGTGTTGAATTACAAAATTGCCTTATTCGAACAATTAGAGGAATGCCTAGGCAAATCGACACTTCCTGTGCATGGTCAGAGCAAATATGCCCCCTGAAAATCTACTGGTTGCTGCTTGTTCGAGTGAAGGGGAGCACGCTAACACTATATAGATTATGTGTTTGGGGGTGGTGGTAGGAGGTTCAGGCGGTTACAGCATTGCAAATGGACAACGTAGCAGAAACAGTTAGCCTGAGATAAGAAAACATCCATCATTCTCCCTCACAACTAACTTCACTCGAGCGATTGGTAATGGGAGATGTGACCAATAGCCAGCGATGCCAGCATTCAACCGAGTCCAGTTATTATTGTGATCTGAAGATACCACACTGACAGGGGTTAACTGATCTGTTTGTTCAGTGACTGTGATTGATGACAGACTCCATGGATTCCAAATGTGTCACTGGATGGTTTCCCTCTTCTATTTTTAAGGGGCCTATTACAGCACTTTATCCCATAGTAGCAGCAGATGCATCACCTCTAACACTAACAGGGATCCACAGTTGCAGAGAGGGGAAGTGGATAGATAAACATCTGAGAATAGTTTAGAATTTTCCAGTAATGGATCAGAATCTGAGAATATTCGACTGGAATACTGCAACAATGGACAGGAGTTTATCCATGGGTCTTTTCTATGTTTCGTGGTATTTGTCAACATTACAAAATCGGATCGAAGCCGTACTGATGATTATCCAGGCGGGTTACTATCCCATGCTCGCAATTATTGGTGCTCCTGGTAAGTCTTTCCATCTCTATCTATTTATTAATCCCATAAACCATGCTGAAATTCATTACTATTTCTGTTAGCTTTATTTGCAAAGACGGAAACTATTGTCTTCAGTTTCAAATACAAATTGCACTCATTACTATAAACGTCTGAACCACCCAACACCCCAGTCCGCACAAACATCTGAGAACTAGACTGTACACCATCACAAATTACCTTTTGCCTTGAATTGATTTATTTCTCGGTATTATCCCAATCATTAAACATACCCACTACCAGGTCCGTAATATTCCCAGTCCCCAACTTGACGTCAGTGCGGGTCCCAAATAAATAATTATCTATGCCTTGGTACAATTCAGACTTTATGCATCGTGTTCTCTTCTAAGCATTCTGTCGGTTACAAATATGGCCATCAGAACCTTTTTCTTGTCTCTAAAGTAAATTCATGAGAGGGACAGTGTGTCAGAGAAGGAATGCCGCTGGACATGTAATTCAGAGGCCCAGATTACTACACTAAAGACACTGTTTCAAATCCTACCTCAGATTATGTCAGAACTTAAATTCAAATGACAGGAATTGGAAATAAGATCTAATGTCACTAATATCAACAATAACAGCACCAGTTTTTTTTCAATAAGTTTATCTATTTCATTGAGGGTCTTTGGTAAAGAAATCGAGCATTATTACCTGGTCTGGCTGAAGACTGATATCAGCCCCACAGCAATGAGCTTGGCTGTTTACTGCCTGAAGTAATGACCTCACAGTAACGGACATTTAGAGAGGTCAACAAATGCTGACCTTACCAGCGATGCAGACATGCCATCTCATAACAATATTGAAATTTAAACAAAACAAAGAATACTGCAAGATATCAGAAACAAAAATAAATCGAGAAACTGCTGCAGAAACTGAGCAGACTTGGCACCCTTGGGTCGAGGGAAAAATAGAATTGACATTTCGAGTCCACTGTCCATCCACCATAACTGAACACAGCTTAAAAATATTGTGATCGATGTTGGTGACAGGGATGTCTGTTATGAAGGGGAGAAGGAGGGAGTTGAATAGTTAGAGAAAGAGAGAGTTAAAAGAACATCTGTGGTAAAGGGGAGAAGGAATGACTTGAGTAGATAAAGACAGGGAGAGAGAACAAGAAGCAAACAAAGGAATTGTTAATGATCAGCTGGAAAGAAAATAAAAATGAGATTAATCTTATTTATTTTTTTTCCATTCTGAAATTACTGAAAATCATGCCATGTCGAGTATACACCAAAGTCACTGTTAAAAGTGAGTTATGTCCCTTTGTCTCTCTTCCCTGAGTGCATTCGTTATCCCCCCTTATTCATTAGTTGGATGCTGGGCCAGTATTTATTTCCCTTTCCTCATTATCAATGAGAAGGTGTTGATGAGCTGCCTTTCTGACCCACTGCAGTCCTTGGCTGTAAATAGTCAGTGCTTAGGTTCATGTGGTTTCATTTCTTTGAGACTTTGTAGTGAGTGTTATAGATGAGTGGCTGGCGTTTCCATTTCAAAGGGCAATCGAGAGTCAAATGCATTGCTGGAGTCACATGTAAACCCGAACAGCTGAAGGTGGTAAATTTCATTCCCTGAAGGATATTAGAGTGCTAGATAGGATTTTATGGCAATTGACAATGGTTTCATAGCTTCATTTGATTTTATTGGATTCAAGTTTTACCACTTGCCGTCGTGGGATTCGATTCTGGGGTGGGGATCAGCACATGGGTCCCTGGATTAATAATACCTCAAGGACGTCACCTTCCCAGCATCTCCAACCATCACCATTAGCAATATTAATGTTGATGTTGGTGTGGCTATGATCGAAACACAGCTGTTCGCGAGGCTAAGGAATGGTTTTGCAAAACATATTTTCCTTCTTAATTTTCTCTTTATTTGAAGATTAGAGGATCGGAAATGCCCTTGGCGAAAATGAGTGCGGTGTCTTTGATCATGAGTCACTAACAGAATTCATACCAGGCATCAAGTAATCAACATAGTAAATTGTATACTGTTCTTCTTTGCAAAATGATTCACGTATAGGAGTGACGACACCTTCCTGCTGTCGTAGAGTGTTGTTCGGAAAGTAATTGGGGCACTATGTACAGATTATTTTTCCTTTATTAGGAATGATCACTTTACTACAGAGAGACAGTGTAAAGGGGTTTCACTGGACTAATTCCTGTGGTGATGGTATTTCGAAGAGACCGTGAAAGAAATAATCTGTATCACTACAAAACAAATTGTATTAAAACTTGAGGGTTATGGATCAACACTCATTATTTTCAAAACGGAACATTGACAGCGTTATCTAAAACATCTGCGATACATGCTTTCACAATTGGGCAAATATATAGAAAGGAAACGATTTGAAGGACAGGGGAAAAGTGTAGACAAACGGGGTTAGCAAAAATGGACATTTTGGTCAGCATTGACCAGTTTGGGCTGAACGGCCTGTCTCCGCTCTGTCGGACTTTATGATACTATACTTACCTGAGTGGGGCCTCATGTTCGTGAAGTGACAGCTCCAGGTTCTGAATAAACTCTCTCTACCTCAATGTGCAGCTGGTGTGTGACCCTGTACTGAACGTCACGTTGTTCACAAATCTGTAAGTAGCCACACTCTGATAGTGTTCGCCATTAACACTAGCTTCTGACCTCCATACAGAACACTAGCTTGTCTTCTCAGCGATTGGAGATGCCTCCTTGAGACTTGACACAAACCATCCGCTGTCCCTCCTCACTGTCAGCAAACATGGTATCGTTAATGTAAGACGTGTGTACCATTAGCAATGGAGCCAAGAGGAACAAAATGGAACAGCCTGTCTATGCAGACTATGCTTCATTGAATTGTCATGTTGGAGCATCAATGGCACCCTCCTTTCTGTTACAGTCTGGATGGGCTGAATGCCCTCTTCTCTTCATGCATTAGTGTTTCGAGGGGCGGAATGTCCTCCTCCTGGTTTCAGTAAAAAGTTTCATGGACACTATTGGGCAACCCTTGGTTCAAGCTTACCAGTGTGATGTACTGTCTAGACTCCTTATCTTCCTCGGTAATAGTAGACATGCAGAGGGCAGGAAGAACACAGCACGTCACACAACATTTGAGTTCTCCAATTTCAGGTAAACTTTCTTCTAATCCACCAACTCCCTTCCCAGCCTCTCCCCTCCCTTCCTTTCCACTGATCAAACCTTTTCCCGGCTACCACCCAGATTCAGTCCTCTCATAGTCCAACCGAGTGGTACCCCTTTACCTGTATCCACCTATCCCCACCTCACCACCGTGCCTCCTCTTTTCTCGCCCCGCCTCTTTATCTTTAGCTCCCTTATATGCCCGCAGTAATGAAGAAGGGTTATACCCAAGGTGTTGCTTATCCACCTACTGATGCTGCCTGGCTTGTTGTAATCTTCAGCCTCCTGCATGTCTATTTTGGATTCCAACATGTGTAGATTGTTTTTTTTTTCAAAATCTCTTCCTGTGTAGTCGGCTGGAGAAAACGAATGAGCTGTGCTTCTTCTTACCAATAGTTTTGATGCGTTGAATGGATTTCTGACATTCCTGTGAAACCAGCTTGAGATGCTGCATGAGCTTCCTTTTTTTAACCATGGAAATGTGTAGGTTCTGATCGCACTATTACATGAATGTTACTGACACTTTAACAACACAAGTTTGAATGCTGTCTGTTATTGATACTTTAGCACCTGTGGAGGAGAGCAATGTTCAGAACATTGTGTGATCTTCACTGAACATCCCCACTTTTGATCGTATGGTAGAGGGAAAGACATTGATGAATCAGCTAGAGTTGTTTGTGCCGAGAAACATTCCCTGAGGATCGCCTACAGAGATATCCAGGGACTGAGAGGATTGATCATCACCAGCCACATTGTGTTCTCAATGACCCAAACAGTGGGCATTTCAATCTTGTTCAGATTCCTTGACACCTTGTTCAGTCAAATCCTGCCGCGATGTGAGGGCCAATCACTCTGACATTGTTTTCATATCTTTTGCTCATGTCAATGGGCCAAGGCATATGTGTGGGGAGTGTTTCCTTCTCTCAGAGGATAGTGACTGTTGGGGCCTCTCTATTCCAGACAGCTACGTTATTGAAAGGTTGGGGGCGTGGGGTGGTGTTAATGGATTTTGACACGTTAGGGAGTTGAGGGCTACAAAGAAGTGGGCATGAAAGAGAAATTCTGGCCAAGAACAAATCAGCCATGACCTTACTGAATTGAAGGGCAGACCTGAGGAGCTATGTAGCCTGGTGTTATTCCAGTAAACCCCATTGTCCACTCACTTTGTGGCCTCTTCCATTTCCTGTATTACTGACTTGAAGTAGCTGCAAAGACTGATACTGTTACTGCATGATCTAAACTGGGTCTAGTTTTATCGACTTGAGGGACTGATTAGTCTCCTCCTGTTACTGTATATCAGGCTCCATGGGCTGAAAAGGTTCATCTTGTTCTGGTGTAAATCCATATAGTACAGATCTACCACCATTGGAGAAAGTGAGCACTGCAGATGCTGGAGATTAGAGTCGAAAGGTGTGACACTGGAAAAGCACGGCAGGTCATGCAGCATTCGAGAAGCAGGAGAATCGATGTTTTGGACATTCCTGAAATGGGCTTATGCTAGAAACGTCTATTCTCCTGCCCCTCCGATGCTGCCTGACCTGCTGTCTGTTGCCAGTACTACACGTTTCGACGTCTATCGGCCCACCCTAGTCAAACTTCCTGATCACACTATCAAAGAACTTTAAACAAATTCATCAGGCGTGAACTTCCACTCATGCTTACTATTCGTAATCAAACCCTGTTTTCCAAATGTATGTTATCCCTCTGAATCTTCTCAAGTAATTTACCTTCCACAGATGTTAAACCTACTGGTCTATAGTTCCCTGACTTTATTTTTCAGTCCTTCTTGAATAAGGGTACAACATTTGCAATCCCCCAGTCTTTCGGGATCTCATTTTTGGTAAATGATGATCAAAATTATCAGGCAGGACCACCATTGCTCCTCTAGCTACTTGCAGTGTTCTTGAATATATCTGGTAAGGACAATGAGATTTATCCAACTTCAAACATTCCAATACACCCTGTACCTCCTCTACTGTAATATAGACTGTCCCTAAGATATCATACTCAACTTTCCCCAATTCCCAAGTGTTCGTGTCTTTCTCCACGTTAAACACAGAGGAGAAATATATTTTGAAGTCATCACCCATCTCTTATGGTTACACATATACGTGCTCACTTCGGTCTTTGAGTGGTCCTATTCTCTCAATAGTTAATGCTTTTCCTTTAATAGACTTAAAGTACCTCTTTGAATTCACCCTAAACTTCTCAGCCAAGGCTATCTCATAGCCCTTTATTGCTGCCCTGATTTCCGGCTTCAGTAAAGTCCTGCATTCCTTACATGCATCCAGGAGTTCCATTGATCCCACCTGCCTGGACTTGAGCGACACTTCCACATTATTTTTCAGGTCAAAGCCTCAATAATTCTTGTCATTCAGGGTTCCCCATTCCTGTCAACTTTCCTTTCACGCTCACAGGAACATATACTGTAGATTTTGAACTCTAACTGTCTCGTATTTGCCAGAGTTCCCTTTGCCTGCAAAAAAACTACTCCAATCAACCCTACAGCTCCTGTATAAATCCATCAAAATTCATCTTGCTACAATTTAGAACTTGAACGTGTGGAGCAGTTTCATCATCACTCTCCATAACCATTTGAAAATCAATAGAACTATAGTCTGTGATCGCAAAATGCTCACCCACTGTCACCTGTATCACCTGTCCTGCCCTATTTCTTAAGAGTAGGTCAACCTTTGCCCCTTCCCGAACAGGACCCTCTACATACCACTTGAGGAAACTTTCCTGGCACACTTAATGGATTCCATTCCATAAAATCCCTAAAAGCTCTGACAGACCCAGTCTGCCCTATTAAAACCCCTATTATGACAACCCAATTGTTCCTGCAAGTCTCCCCTCTCTCCCGCATATTTGTTCATTCAATTAACATTGACTATTTGGGGACGTATAGTAGATCCCCACTAAAGTCACCATCCCCTTCTTATTTCTAAGCTCCGCCCACAAAGCCTCACTGGTTGATCCTTTATTTATATATCATCTCTGATCACTGCTGTGATACTCACCTTAATCAAAAACGTAACGCCCCCTCCCCTCCTTCCACCACCCTGTCCTTCCTAACCCACTTTATCCTGGTACATTAAGTTGTCAGTCCTGTCCCTCCTTTAGCCAGGTTTCTGTAATGGCTAAAATATCCCTGTCCCACGTACGTATCCACGCCCTGAGTTCATTGGCCTCACCAGTCAGCTCTTTTGTCTTGAAATAAATGCAATTTAATTAGCAGACATTCCTTGATCACTATGGTATTCTAGCCTGAACTGTCTCTCCTGCTTACTGTTTCTGATTACTGTATGTCCTTTCAGCCTTGAACTTTCCTCCATGATCATGAGGATAACTCCACCCCCTCGTCCCCCGCCAATCTAGTTTAAACTTTCCCATTTTGCACGAGCAAAACTGGCTGCCAAGCTGTTGGTCCCCCCTCCACTGCATGTGCCACCTGTCCCTCTTGAACAGGTCAACTCTGTCACAGAAAAGATCACAATGATCTAAAAGTCTGAATCCCTCCTCACTATCAATTCTTTAGTCACATATTTATCTGCCATATCCTCCTATCCTTACCTTTACAAACTCATGACACTGGAAATAATCAGGAGATTACCACTGTTGAGATCCTGGTTTTTAACTTTTCTCCAATCTCTCTGTAATCTCTCTGTAGGACCTCATTCCTATATCTACCTGTGTCATTTGTGCCAACGTGCACAATGATTTCTGGCTGAACACCCTCCCCCATTGAGAATGCTCTGCAGCCGATCGGAGACATCCTGGACCCTGATACCCGAGAGGCAACACACCATTGTGGTTTCCCGTTTGAGGCCACTGAATTTCCGATCTGTCCCTCTAACAATCGAATCCCCTATCTCTAAGACCCTGTTTATCTTTATCCTTTCCTGGTGCTCCCCAGAGCCAGTCGTAGTGCAACCAACCTGGCTACTGCTGCTGTCCCCTGAACGGTCATTTCCTGACACCCATCCCCCATCCCCCAAACACACACAAAATAAGTATCCAAAATGGTATACTTGTTTTTGAGAGGAATAGCCACAGGGGATTCCTGCACTCCCTGCCTACTCCCTTTGCCATTTCTGGTGGTCGCCCAGCTACTCTCTGCCTGGAACACGACAGGAAGCAATGAAAGCCTGTTGGATTCAATTCCACTTATTTAAATCAAACAGGGCTGACAGGCAAGGATGATGAACTCAGGTAGTGAATCTTTACATGGGACTGGAATATGATAGTCTTTACAGAAACTTGGCTAAGGGAGGGACTTAGGTGTGACCACCTCACGAAAGCTCTTATCGATTAAGTGCTCCGTTTCTGGGTGATCTGAAGAGCAGCCAGCTCCAGCTCCAGAATACGATCTCCCAAGGAGCTGTAGTTGGTTGCACTGCCCACACGTGTAGTCATCAGGGACATTGGAAATCTCCCTGAGCTCCTACATCCTGCAGGAGGAACGTGCAACTGCCTTAACTGCCATCTCAACAGCTGTCAGACTAGCTTTAAAAGGACTTTACCTGAGCGTACCTGTACTTTTTGGTGAGCTGCTGCTCACCGAAACCTCTCGAACCAAAACATTACTACCGACTCTGCGACTAGCAGCACGTCAATAGACCGCTCCACATTTTGTTTTGTTTAGGGAAAGAGGGAGACACGAGACTGATGTAGCATTTGGGCCTTATGCACTCTTAACACCAGGCCCATGCTTAGACTTTGTCTTGCTGAGGTCTTCTTTCTAGAAGTGGTGACTGCGCTGGTGCAAACAGTCACCCCAACAGTCAATCTGCGTTGTTGCAGTCCTCTGGTCTTTTCTGTCTATTAGTACTGCATTTATGAATTACTTGAATCAATTGATTGCATTCCAAACTGTGTCTCACTCCGGAGGGAGAAAGGTTGATGGTCCAGTGAATACAAACTATGACAAAAAGTTTACCATTAGACAAATGAGTGACAGTATACCCATCCTCTCGCTGAGTCTGTTTTTTTTTCCTTCCAATTGGCGTATATTTATTCTGATAACCTTCCATTCCATTTTCCTGCGTTTTTCCCGCAACTCTTGTTTAAAAATCTGCCCGTCTCAGCCTTGAAGATATTTAGTGATCCAGCCTCAAAAACTTTCACAATTTTCTACATTTGTTTCCATCCCACTGGAATGAGACTTGGTCGTCTTTAATCCCATGACATTTTTTCTAGCACTTTGTGTGGAAGTTGAACCTACATTAGATGTTGTCCTGTTGGACTACACCACCTCTGCTGCCAGAGGCAAAACAAAAAACAACACAAACTTAAAGAGCCTGCAATCCCCTCCCTGATCTTCCACATCAGGCTAAGATACAGTTTATCCAAATCGAGGGATTTGTCCACTTTTTATCCTGCATCAACCTCCAATTCTTCCTCAGCTTCTGTGTCAATTTGCACACTGTCAGGAACAGACAGTGAATCCAAGAACTGCTTCTCCAAAATGAAGACCAATATGTAGTAAGTGTTTTGCATATTATCTGGCTGTGTGCACAGGTTGCCTCCTCGGTCCCTAATACTCCCTATCCTTTCTCTTGTTACCCTCTTGCCCTTAGTAAACTAATAAAATATCTTTGGATTCTTGAAGATATCGCCCAGTAATGTTTTTATCTCCCCCACCCCCCTTTTTTCTCTTCTACTTACTTTCTTGTGTTTTGCTCTACATGCTCTCTGCTCTTCTGGGACTTCCATTAACCTGCTCACTTTATTTCTCCTTTAAGCTTATCTTTCCTTTTGTAATCCGTTCTGAATATTTGTACACATCCAAGCTTCACTGGGCTGGTTTTCCTAAATTTCATTTTCCGTGTAACATGTTGCAGTGACACTCTCATCAATTCCATTTTGAGCATGTGACACCCCCCCCCCCCCACCCCCACGCTGTTCTGCTACAGTTTCACCCAGAAGTAACTGCACTGTGGCCAGATCCTTGTCTTTGTTTTGATAAAATCTGCCTCCCTCTTCCAAATTATTCTTGTTTTTCAAACCTTTATCTTTTGGTCTTTTCCTTAACAAGCTAAAGTACATGCGTCACGGTCACTGGTCCGACAATGTTCTCCCAATTCTGCCTGCAACACCTGACTGGCTTCGTTCCCCACAGTGAGGGTCGGCACAGCGCCGCCCATTGTTGTATCTGCTACATGTTGATATTAGAGGCTCTCTGGAATAAATGTCAATACATACTTAACAAATAAGAATGGAGAGTGTGGGGGTTGTGAGGGAATGAGGTGTGTGAGATCAGGGAGACAGTGCAGAAGAAAATGTTAAAGGGGAAAGAGGTTGGGTTGGGGAATTGTGTGATTAACAACTGGCAGAAAAAACACAGGAAAACTTGCTATATGTCAAAGTGAATACCTGGGAAAGAATTTATTATGCTTCAGAGAAATAACACCCTTCTTGCTAGAGGTCTGCATTATAATGGAGTAAAAGCTGTGTTCATATTATGGCTGTAGCTATACTAATGGTGGCAAACAGCTCGAATAATATCAATGCTGTCGTTGGACAATGTTTACACTCAGCAAATAAATTACCCTGGATGTTGCCAGAGATGGCTGGGCTGCCTTTGGTTGAGTAAGTGCTGAAGCTGCATGAGATGATGCTGGTTTGTAATATAGATACTTACTGAGTACAGACAAAGGAACAAAGCAGCAACTGCCTTTGCTTATTGTTTCCGGATATATCAGAGTGTTCATGGCTGCCACTGCAAAAAATCGTGCAATGAAAAACAGTCCAATCACGCCTGTGCCAGCAAGTGAATATCCAAAGGCTTTTTAAAAGTTTGTGAGGTTACCTGCCTCATCCACCCTCCTAGACAACGCATTCCAGATTCATACCATTCTGTCAGTTCGAAACACATTCCACAAATCCTCTCTCAATCCCCTGCCTTTCACTTTAAAAGTGTGTCCCTTCATTTTTGATCCTTTGACAAGGGAAACAGCTGCTGTCTGTTCATCCTCTCCATACCCCTTACGCTCTTGTACACCTGTACCATATTCCCTCCTTAATCTTCCCTGCTGCAAAGAAAAAACGAGCAAATTTAGCCCTCCTCTTTCATACTCACTTTTGTGTACTCTCTTTTCTTGTTACTTCTGACTTGCATCTTCCAAATTTATCGATGTTAAATTTCATCAGGCCATTGATCTGACTGTTTGAATAATCTGTTTGTATCCTCCTGTAGACTAACACTTTCCTCCTGACTGTGATCCACCCAGCTCATCTTTGTGTCATTCATAACATTGCTCATCATTCCACTGCTCCCCACATTCCACATTCTCACAATCGTCATTTCTGAATATCACAAACAAACTGTGATTTCCTTCCTGTTCTCCAGATGTTTGTCAGAGGACGATTTGACAATTCCAGTCTCTTGCTTTTCCTATTTTGGTGAAGTTATGCGTGATGTAGTTAACACATCTTATGAGGGATCCACAAATGACATTTCGACACAGAGTTGAATTCACCTTTTACATTTTGCCACTCTGCATGTTTTATTTATAAGCATTGTAAATAATTTAGGATAAACTAGGGTTTGACACCTTGCAGTGGAACATTAGCAGTTTGTGTGGCACTGTTCTTTGTAACATTCCCCGCAATAACCAAAGCTGACGAAATGTTTCATCTGCAGGATGGACATGGACTCATTCATTGTTTGTATAAATCATCGAGTGTGATGATTGCCCTTACATAAATTCTATGTAATGGGCAAACTGCAGAAGATCAAATCATATTCTCATATCCACCTTGAATTTGAAGCAAATATATACTGTAAAAAAATCAAAAATATTGAAACACCACGTAGGGGAGAAAGAAACATGTCGTCTGCACTTGATGAAGCTATAGAAATATACAGTACATGTCCAACAAGAATCAAGTGATAGAAAAGAGAGTACAAGGAATCCTTTCGAAATTTTGAATGGAATCCAGATCCCGATTTTCTTGTACAGAGATATTTTCTCATCCAATCTCACTTACTCAAATGCAAGCTTTTCCCTGTCACTAAAACTTCATCTGCCATTCTTTCTCCTCCGTCCTACTCTTTTCTTCCAGTCCAACTTCCCTTGCACTACCTTTTCTGCTGCTACATACTCTTCCACTGATCATCTCCCTTCACACTCTTCTTTTGCCACCCCCACTGTAAGTTACACCAATTCCCGTTACTCCCACTTTCTCTGGCCATCCCTTCCCCTTTTTGCTTTCCAACTGGGATGGTGGGAGCCGCTGGCTTCTGTGCTGTTATTGGTCATCAGTAAATGATGAGATTGAGATGATCAATGTCCAATAGGAACAGACAATAGTGAGTTTCTGTTATTGTCTGATGCACCGTGAACAGGCTGGTTTTGTTCCTCATGGTACAGCGTGGAGTGTCTTTCTGTCTCTCTGTCACAGCATTTAACCAAACAGCCTCATCACAAATAGGACAAACCTCTCCTCAGAATCAGAAATCCATGCATCAGTTTTCCCTTAAACATTGTGTGGAGAGTGAGCACATTGTTCAAACAGGCCGTGTACTATCCTTTTTTTTATTCATGTCACTGATTTTACAATATCTGGTGAAGTCAGAGTAACTTGCGTTGCATCAAAGTAGTATTTGACTCATGTGACATCCGGGATCCTGAGTAAACTGTGGTCAATGGGAATCGCAGGAAATTCTGCGCTGGTAATTTCCTCACAGAACAATGACACTTTCCCCAGAGCTATTGGGAATGTCAAATAAACCCTGTCCTTGCTAGTGCCTTCAAAAACCATGGATAAATTTGTCCTGTTAATAACATCAAGCTATATGATGTTTTCAGATTGGTCTAAAGTCTCTAAAAAGTAAGACCTTGCTGGTCGAGGGTCACTCCAGTGAAATCAGGCCGTTACAATGAGATTACCTTCCCAACTATTTTCAGTCAGTTACTTTCTGAGGACTGATCGTGCGATACCAGTACCACTGAGATCAACGTTTTCTCTGTTCAGCAGCATCGCATTATATTGTCTCAAAGCTGCACCACTCCACAATTCTAATTTATTCTCCGGCTTATTCGTCGTGCTAACCAGATGTACTGGGCACACAATTTTCAACAACGTGGTGATGCCCTTGACCCTCTGGAACCTTCCTCCCCTCTCATACCCTGCCCATTGACTCCATGCTCTCCCCAAACTCTACCTCTTGTCGTTTATTCACCATCCCTCCTGAACTTCCACTCTCTAATGCTGAATGTTCTGTACTTAGCAAATATCTGAACTTTACCTCTCTGTGCCCCCAGTTTAATGTATTTTAGGGATGACATTAAGCTGAGCTCTTCCACTGTCTTCGCCTCAGTGCCCGTTTCTTTATGCAAGATTCCTCTCCCTGTCCCATGTACCTCGTTTCCCAGCTGCATCACTCTCCCTCCACCTGGACCCCGCCCTCTGGCCTTTACCTGAACTAACTCGGTTCATTGAGAAATCTCCACATAACATTGGTTGTCTTAATGTCTCTGCACTCCCCTCACCAAATCCAACCTGTCGCTGTCCGAACAGCCTACACTCCATGTGCTTAGATCCAACCCTGACTGTGTTACTTAACCTGTCCGGATAAGTCTGGTGGACTGCTTTCGAAATTGCAGAGGTTGAACGCCCACTCTCCGATACCTCCTCTAATCTCCTCCTGCACCATGATCTTACCATGGCACATCAGGCCATTGTATGATAACTGACCATCTTGCATCTGGAGATTCCTGCCCCACTCATCTCTCCCCCCAACTGCCCCCAAGTTAATGGTCCTCTGATAGTAGAACTCGCTTCTATCTCCCCCCCCAAAAGAAAATTCACAAACTGAACTGCCTGTGCAGACGCATTGATTCAGCCTGCTCCTGCCACACGGAGGAAGTGCATGGATACACACTTGGGCCCCAGTTATGCCTGTTTCTTCTTGGGGGGCAATCGACCGTTCCCTGTTCCAGTTCTACTCCAGCACCCATCCACATCTCTTTGTCCGATACATAGATGATATCATCGCTGCTGCATCTCTCTCTCGTCCGGAATTGGAAAAGTTCACCGATTTCGCTTGGAATTTGAAACTCTCCATCACTTTCACCTGGTCGATCTCTCGCTCCTTCCTTCCTTTCCTCAACATTTGTGCTTCCATTTCTGGGGATAGACAAGCCACTGATATCCAGTATTAATCCACCAACTCCCATAGCTTCCTGGAGTATACATCCTCACACCTGGTTTCCTGTATAGACTCAATTCCATTCCACCAGTTCCTCCGTCTCCACCGCATTGCTTCTGATGATACTACATTCAACAAGGAAGCCTTTGAAATGTCCACCTTGTTCCTCCATCAAGGGATTCCCCATCACTGTTGTCAACAGGGTCCTCAACCGAGTCTGACCCATCTCCTGCACTTCTAGCCTCCCCCTCCACTTCACTCTCACAACAGAGTTTCCATTGTTCTCACCTGCTATCTCAGCCGCATTCACATGCAGAGGATCATCAGCCCACATTTCCCCCACCTCCAGCGAGATGTCCCCACCTGCACATATTCACCTCTCCTCCCCTGTCCACCGTCTAGAGGGATTATTCCCTCCAGGACACACTGGTCTACTCTTTATTCACTCCCACCACAGGTCCACTTCACTTCCCCTGCCGGAGGTGTAACACTTTCCCATTTACCTCCCGACTCATCATTATCAAAGGGCCCAACTATACCTTCCAGGTGAAGCAGCACCTTACCAACAATCCTGCAATCCGGTCTACTATATGCGCTGCTCACAATGTGGTCCCCTCTACATTGGGGAAATGAAGGGTAGACTGGGTGACCGCTTCACAGAACATCCAAGTTGGACCGCTGCAGAGGACTCTGTGCTTTCAGTTGCCTTCCAGTTTAACAGCCCATCCTGTTCCTTGACCAATATCTCTGTGTCAGTCTTGCTGCAGTGTTCCAGGCAAATTCAGCGCAAGCTGAAAGAACTACACCTCATTTTCCATGTGAGGACTTTGCAGCCCTTTAGATTCAATATCAAGTTCAATAATTTTCGGGCCTGAACTCCCCAAAGTCCTAGCCCCCTATCCATACACCAGGCCGAGTTGTCACATAGCCTTCCATTACTCACACCCTATTGTTAGCTACTGACAATCTCCATTAGAGCTATCCAGTCTCTTCTGCATATAAACCAACATTTTCCGTGTTACTATCAGTTCTGAGGAAGGGGCACTGGACCTGAAACGTTAACTCTGATTTCTTTGCACAGATGATGCCAGACCTGCTGAGCGATTACAGCAACTTCTGTTTTGTTTCAACATTTTCATGGCAAGTTCTCACAATGCAATACGTCATCGATATTTAGAGCCTGTCAAACATAGGAACTTTGTAATTTCTCATTTAATGTCCATAACAAATTACTCGAGATTCAACTGAGAGATAACAGCTTTGCTGCTATCATTCAGATCAGACACTTTGTCACAGTTCAGAAAGAAGAAAGAAATCAAAAGAGCTGGAGCGAAACTCAGTCGATCTGGCAACATCTGAGCAGAGGTGCAAAAAATTAACCTTTGATTCTAATAGGACTTTTCAGAACAGTGTCACATCATATTACATATGTTAATTCTGTTGCTCTCGGCAGACACTTCCTCACCTTTTTCGTTTCTCCAGCATTTTCTGTTTGCATTTCATGTTTCCATTATTTCTATATTTCATGTTTCTTGACAGGTCTACACATTGAACTTGGTAATATTTGGACAATGTGGTCCTTTCATGTTTCTATTACAGTTGGTGTGTCTGTGACACCTGAATTACAGCCGAAATCTGTTTCTTCTTTAAGATAGAAAGTAACAAAAAATCTGAACATCTTGAAAATCTCAGGAAATCTATTTTGTTTGAAAATACATTTTAGAGGCAGCTGAACTTCATGAATTAATAGGGATAGGTTTTTGATGATGGAACACTCCGTGTCCTTCATTCAACTAGCTTGTCTCCCCAGTCTCCAAAAGCTTTCAATGCATAACATAGAATTATTACAGCAAAGGTGGTGAAAACTCAGCCCATTGTCTCTTCCAGTTTTGGAATTAGCGATATTTCTACTGTCATTCTCTTGTATTGTCCCCGTTGCCCTGTACATTTTGTTATTAGCATCTGCTTTTAATTGTAAGCATCCTGCCTGATATGATCAACATGATCAATCTCAATCAAAAACAGACGTTAGAGGGAAAGCTCAGCAGTTCTGGCTGTATCTGTGAAGAGACATCAAAGTCAATGCTTCAGATGCGGTGACACTAGTTAATCTGTATTCCCAATGATTAAATGGTGTGTATATAAAATATAGTTCACTTTATCACATTTAAAATTATCCTGTTCAGTTCACATTGTCATTCAGCATTGCATCTCCCAAACGTTGGCTCTTTCCTTGTTGTGAACTATATTTAATTCTATCTGACGTTAAGAGTGATGATGACTGGGGAATATCATTGTACTCCCCATGCAGTCTCCACAGCCACTACCCCCATTCCGCCCGATCTACTAGCTAAACCTGACTTATTAATTCATAAGTCTTAATGAATAAGTTCACTTTTGATTTCGGATTGAGGGGAAAACAAGTAAAAACTTATTGCTTTACAGCAAATAAAACTGCATTAAGATGTTTGTCAATTTGTATAAATTAATTACTTAAACATACTCTAATGGAAGGTTCAACGTTTCTGTATTAGAGCAGTGAGAGGACCATTCAGAGAAGTCCACCCTTCCTGTCTATGTTCAGGGCAATTGTGCCCAGTGACTGTCTGTTGGCTGGGGTTTGTTCCCGTGAAGGAGAGATCAGCACAGTAACAACATCCTGACTGTGTTTCTTTTTATTTAGTGGAGGGGCAGAGATTCGGGGTACGATGGTGACAGCATTGCAAGCATACAACAGGGCAGAGTCGTCTAGCCTGCGATAAGAAAACGTCCATCATTCTCCCTTACAATTGACTTCACTAGGGGAATTAGTGATGGGAGATGCGACCAGTAGCCAGCGATGTCAGCATCAAGTCCAGTCCAGTTATATTGTGAACTGAATGTGCTGTATTGAAAGCTAGAACTGTTTGCTCAGTGACTGTGATTGATGTCAGTCTCCATGCATTGTAACTGTGTCTCTGGAGGGTTTCCCTCTCCTATTGGTGAGGGGCTTCACTCAGTGCACTATCCCAGCCTAGGAGCAGATGCATCAGCTCCAACAGTAACAGAGATCAGCAGCTGCACAGACGTGGAGAGGACAGGTCTGAATCTGCGAATAAGGAACTGGATAATTACACCAATGGAGAGGAGGCTTTCCTTGGGTCTTTTAAACATTTCCCTCTGTTGGATATTTGTACCTTATCGGATATTAGTGGTGCTGATTGTGCGGGTTGGAGAGTGTGTGACTAACCTATGGTGGAGGAGTGACGCTCTGAAATCTAGTGTGCTCCCAATTAAACCTGTTGGACTATAAACTGGCGTTGTGTGATTTTTAACTTTGTACACCCGGGTCCAACACCGGCATCTCCAAATCATAACCTATTCTCGCTATTGTTGGAGTTCTCTACTTCTGTCCATTCATTAATCCCATAAACAATTTTGAACTTCATTGCAATTTCTGTTATCTATATCTTCCAATGAAAGAAACTTTTATCTTCAATTTCAATTGCAGTTTCTATTCATCTGAATTGCAGACCACACCCTTATATCTGAGAACAAAACTGTGCACAACCTCGAGATCTCTTTTTGCCCTGAACTGATTTATGTCTCTTGTACTCTCTGTCACGAACCCTGTCCACTACCAGCTCATAATATCCCCAGTCTCCATCTCTGCATCAGTGCTGAACAAACCATTGTCTGCACGTTGATAAAATTCAGGCTTTACATTTCAAGCTCTCTTCTGGCCACTTTTCCAGTTACAAGTATTTCAATCACAGAATTGTTCTTGTCTCGGACGTTACTTCATGATTAGGACAATGTATCAGAGTAGGAATGTCGCTGGATGTAATTCAGGAGCAAAGCTTATTAAACGAAAGACTTTGTTTCAAGCGATTTCGTTCAAGTCTTACCACAGCTGATGGCAGAATTTAAATAAAAATGATAAGATTTGGAATAAAAGTGAATTTCACGAAAAACAACTATAAAACCCACATTTTGTCTGAAAATTTTCCTGTTCCACTGACGACCGTCGGTAAAGAAATCTAACGTTACTACCCAGTCTGGGTTAAGTGTGACTTCAGACCCATATCAATGTGCTTGACTTCATATTGGCGAGTGGAATGGCGTCAGAGTCAGGGCAATTAGTGATGATTAACAAATGCTGCCCTTGGCAGAGATGCCGACATCCCTCGGAATAACACATTTGAAGGTAAAACCAAATAAAGAAAGATGCTGGAGATCTGAAATTGCATAAATAATGCAAAGAACAGATCAGAAAGTGCTGGGAAGCTTTTCTGAACTGAAAGCAGCTGGAAAATAGTGTGAACAATGCTGGTGACAGGGAAGTCTGCTTTGAAGGGCAGGAGGAGTGAGTTGAATCGATAGAGAAAGAGAGAGATAGAAGACAAAGAGCAAACAAAGGGAATGATGATCAGCTGGGGTGGAAATAAAATGTGAGATCCTCCTCATTTATTTTTAACTTTTCCCATCTTCCTGAATATCACGCCCATGCTGGTACATGGATACCCCGCTTTTCAAAAATTCGCTTTTTTCCACTTCCCTTTCCGGAAAACCTCCATTACGTCCTGTTTTCACTAATCAAAAGAAATCCGAAGAGGATTTTCACTTTTAACAAGAAAAGTAAATTTTTCACCCGTAAATTAATGCTACTTCACTTTATGCCATATCAGCTTATGAAAGGCTTTGTAGGAACACTCGACTTTCAGATACTGAGGGGAATCTCGATCTATCTAAGATCATGTTTATAGTGATTTGATCCGACCTGTCTGTGTTCCCTGAGTGTCGTCATGTTCTTATATTTATTAATGGGATATAGGAATCGCTGGGTGGGCCAGCATTAGTTCACTTTGTTGATTGCCCTTGAGAAGACCTTGAGCCTCACAGGGCACTTACACAGAGTGAGGCGGACAAGGTGACAGCTGCACAGGAGCAGTGGAATTCAAGATCGACTTTAGCAAGATTAACATTATTTGAAAAGTTAGAGATGTAAATTCGTCAGTCTAATTAGGGCGGGGAAGAAGGTGTTCCTGAGCATACTGGTCCATGTTTTCAAGTCTCTGTATCTCCTCCTTTTTGGAAGAGGTTGTAGGAGATCATTACCATTTTGGGAGAGATATTTGATGTTGCCAGCCTTTCACTGACAACGAGAAGCATAAATGGATGGAAGGTTGTCCTCCATGATAGTCTGGGCTGTGCATAAATCCGTCTGTAGTTTCTTATGGTCCTGGGAAGAGCAGTTACCGTCACACTATTATGCACATGAATAGAATGTTTTCCGTTGCCAGTATGCAGAGCACTGGGAGAAGGCAGTTCCAAAATATTTAGATGTAAC
Organism: Chiloscyllium punctatum; assembly: GCF_047496795.1. NCBI lineage: Eukaryota > Metazoa > Chordata > Chondrichthyes > Orectolobiformes > Hemiscylliidae > Chiloscyllium > Chiloscyllium punctatum. Next base: position 87,317,720 of record NC_092750.1, read on the forward strand.
AATTGACCGTTAAATGGATATCTACATTCTGATTGCTGTTTTGACAGCAATTGAAATTTAACCAATAAATTTAAATTATGTCTAAGATACCAAATTGAGTTTATTGTATTGCCAACATCCAACCAAAGAGCCATCACATGCTTCAAAAGAATAGAGAAGCCATCACCATGACAATGAGGGAGAAAGAGACGGACGCAAATAAGGAGAGAGAGAGAAAACACAGCGAGGAAAATAGAAGGACAGTCAGTAAAACAGAGAAAGGAAACAAAACAAGAAACAAACAGTCACAAGAACAGGGAGAAGGGAAGATTGTAATCTGGGAAAGAAGCAGAAGACAGAGAAAAGGAAAACACGGAAACAGACAGTGTGAGAGAAATAGTGAGATACAAAGCACACAGGGAGTGGGGATGGGGTCACAGTGTGCTGGGGGTGGGGATCAGAGACAGCTGGGAGTGAGCACTGGAGGAACTGGGGGAAAGGAGGTGAGGATTTACTTTGACCTCTACCAAGATATACAGGCAAAGCATATTAAACAATGATTACAGAACAATGGCTATAAAATATGTTTGAGAGCCATGCAGGTTATGCTGCACAGGGGGTGGGCGAGGCGAGATCAACAGGAACAAGATCAGCAATATCTGAGATTAGAGAGTACACTCATCAGTCTAATAACAGTCAAGAAGAAACTGTTCTTGAACCAGCTACTCAGTGTTTTCAAGCTTCTGTACCTTTTAGCCTGATGGAAGCGGTTATAGGAGAATATTACTGGGGTTCTGATGGGTCATTGATAATGTTATAACAAAGAACATTTCAGCACAGTAACAGGCCATTCGATGGTCCAAGCCTGCGCCAATCCAAATCCTTTACCTAAGCCTGTCGCCAATTTTCTAAGAATTTGTATCTCTTTGTTCCCTGCCCATTCATGTAAGTTTCCAGAAACATCTTAAAATAAACCACTGGTCACAGTTCTCCATTTTGAGAAACTCCCTCCCCTTACTATTCTCTGCCTCCTGTTGCCCAGCCAGTTCTTTATTCACCAGCTCGCGCACCATGTGACTTCACTTTCGACATACCCCGACCATGGGGAAACATACCAAACGCCTTCCTGAAGTCCACGTACATGACATCTACAGACCCTCCCTCATCAATAAACTTTGTCACTTCCTCAAAGAATTCCATTCATTTGGTAAGACATGACCTTCTCTGCACAAAACCATATTGCCTATCACTGGTAAGACTATTTTCATTCAAATAAGAATTATTCCAATCTCTGGACCCTGTCTTTGTGGAGTTTTTTTACAATCTCCCCGTGTCTGCATTGGGAGAATTAACTCTTTTCTCTCTCCATGGTATGTTTCTATGTTTGTTTCAGGCTTCTGCCATCTGCAGTATATTTACTTGTATTTGATGGAGAATTGCTGCAAATATGATGGGTTTGTTGTAAAAGTGGCACTGGTGCTCAGGCTCCCCGAGTACAGGGGAATCTTGCCCAGCTACTTATGTGAGTGCATGTCTCTGATTACCTGCTCTGTCGCTCTCAATCCCTGCGTCCATCCGTCACTGCATGCAGCCTTTCATCGAGCCACACCAGGATTCCCCACACCCCATCACCTGGCACTGGATGCTCCCTACGCAAGGAGCGCACAAATAGTAAGTTCTGGGCACTTTCCGACCCACCAGGGATGCGGGGCAAAGACTCTGCTATTAAAAGGAACAGAATAGCTAAAATCCAATTGAACAGCAAAGCAGAGTAAACAGGCTGAATGACAGCCATCTGTTATGACATTTTCTGGTCTTTTGGACTAATTCTGTTTATCCTCGTCCATCTACAAATAGATGCTCCATATGTATACCTTGTCATACAGTTTTGGTGAAGGTGATAGATATCAGATTCTATGATCATTGCGACAGATTGATTGGGCTCCACTTTCCTGGTTAATGAGATCACATTAAGTTTTTATTGTCTAGTCTATCCATTTCAAAGTGAAGATCTTGCCAGAGTTGTGCTGAAAGGATTTTTGAATATTGGAGAGACGAGATTATGCCACGTGTCAGTGAGGTTAGGAATAGGAAGGCAGTACAGTTAAAAACGTGGCCAAAGAGCTGGTAGGATAGGCAGCAATTCCAATATGTGGATCATTTGGATTCCCGGGTTGGTAGGATATACACAAGAAGGATGGGATGCATCGGAACTGGCAGCAATCTCCGATATGTGGTCATTGGGATTCCTGGGTCAGTATGAAATACACAAGAAGGACGGGATGGACGTGAACCGGCAGCAATCTCCTGGCAGGCAGGTTTGTTATTGTCACTCAGGAGGGTTTAAACCAGTGTGGTAGTGGTGGGGGAGGGAGGGTGGAGCCAGAGCAGAACATCCACATGCACAGTGACTGAAGAGCAGTTGGAGACCAATCCCAGTACAGCTAAGACCAACAACAAACTGGCAGAGGGGAGTGAACACAATGGGGCTGGCAGTCTGAAGTGTGCTGATTTTAATGTGAGCAGTGTGACAGGCAAGACAGATGAGCTTGGAGCTTGGAGTTTGAATGAGTGTATATAACTATGATAAAAATATTACAGAGATTTGGTTGAGAGAGGGATCAGAAAACAGTTAATGCAATAGGTGCAGACAGAGTTGAAGAATGTGCATTGAGAGGCTGGAGACTGTTGTTTGAAGCATAATAATTATCCAGTAGTTTATTGGAATTGGGCAGTGTGTGATGCAATGTACAGATAGAAGGGACGAGGGAGGAAACAGAAATTGTCTGTTTGCAATATGTTCTGCTTTACTGACAGTCTTTTCTAATCTCCCATTACCAGAGAATAGACGAGGAGAATTTACATCAGGGAAACTCAAACCAAATATCAGGTCAGGATCTGATGGAGTTGGGCTGAAGTGTATTCATTTCAATGGAAGAATTATTATGGTTAAGACCGATGAAGTGACAGCCTGAATCCGTGCATGGGACTATGATGTTGCAGCTTTACAGAGACTTGGTTGAGAGAGGGAAAGGACTGGCCGTTCAACATTCCAGGGGTTCATTGTTTTATGCGAGATGGAGAGGAAGGTAAAAGAGGTGGACGAGGTGTTTTACTAATAAGGGAGAATGCTACATCTGTACTTCAAGAGGATATACAGGAGGGATCATCCACTGCAGCAATATGGGTAAAGCTCAAAAATTAGATGGCTGCAAGCATTGAGTTACTATAATCCCTCCAACAACCACGGAGGGATTGAGGAACAGATATGTACGTCGATTAAGGAAAGGTGTATTAAAAACAGAGTGGTCATAGTGAGTGACTTTAATATCTCCAGTAATGACTAGGAGTCCCTTGGAGCAAGAGGCTTAGATGGAGCAGAATTTATTAACTGGCACAGTATGTTGATAGACTAATGAGAGGAAGAGCCATACTGGACCTCATATTGGCTAATGAGCCTGGCCAGGTGACTGACCTTTCAGTGGGACATAATTTTAGAAAGAGTCTATAACCTCTTACACATCCTTGAAATACCCGAGACTCATTCTCTAATGAAAAGTGTAAGTGTTTTGGAGGTGGTTCAAAGGAGGTTTACTAGACTGATAGCTGAAATGACTGAGTTGTCTCATGGATAATGTGTGGAAAGGCTGTTCTTACAAACAGTTTTACTGCAAATTGAACCCAAACTCTGGGTCAGATATGTGGATAACACCTTTGTAATCATTAAAAACACAGAAATAGAGTACACACACCGAATCATCAACGCCACACTCACAGGAATCCGATTCACTAGAGAGGAAGAAAAGGACAAACAACTCACATTCCGAGACGTGATGGAATAGAGAACACCGAACGGAGAATTCACCACAAAGGTATACAGGAAAGCCACACACACAGACCAAGTCCTGAACTACGAAAGCAACCACCCCAACAGACACAAAAGAAGTTGCATCAAGACATTATTCAAAAGGGCCACAACACACTGCAGTACACCAGAACTGCAAAAAGAGGAAGAAGAACACATATGCAATGTATTCGCCAAAACGGATACCCGCACAATTTCATCAATGCCGACGGAATGATCACAGAAGCACTTCACAGGAGGCTCCCAAGCACTGAGGATGTCACCTAGACAGGGGACGAAACATCTGCAACACAAATTCCCAGCTCGGCGAACAGCACCACAACAACAATCACCCGAGCTACAAATCTTCTCACAAACATTCAACACATTTTATTACTGAGGAAGAAAGGACATGTTCCGAGTGGACTTTCTTCGTCTGTGTCCGCGTGAATCCTAACCAAGGAGGTAGACAGAGCTTTAAACTGATTACGAGTGTGTGTGTGCGTGGGGTGGGGGTTCGTTTATAGGGTTTAATTAGAAAAGAGCATGAAAGAGTACAGAGCTCAGGAGAGGTTATTAAAATCACCAGCATCGACGCAAATAGGACAGAGGGTATGGAAAGAGTAAGCAATCAAACTTCAATCACACTGGAAAAACAAATGGCAATGAGAAGAGGGACCGTTAATACAAGATTGAAGGGTTATATCTGAATGCGTGCAGTATAAGGAATAGGGTAAATGAGCTTGTGGCATAGACTGAAATTGGTAGGTTTGATGTGATGGGCATCACAGAGAAGTGGCTGCAAGGGGATCAGGATATGCAAGGACATATACCCAATGGAAAAGACAGAGGGAGTGGGTTTACATTATTAATAAGAAATGAAATTAAATCAACAATAAGAAAGGAAGTAAGGTCAGATGGTGTAGAATCTGCATGGTAGAATTGAGGAACCACAAAGGTATGACAACCACAGTTGGAGACTTGCACAGGCCTCCAAAGAGTAGTCAGGAGCTGGGGCACAAGATACACCAGGAGATAGAAAAGATCTGTAGAAAAGGCAAAGTTACAGTGATCATGGGGGATTTCAATATGCAAGTGCAATGGGAAACCAGGTTGGTAGTGAATCGCAAGAAAAGGAATTTGAAGAATGTCTATGGGATGGCTTTTTGGAGCATCATGTGGTGGAGCCCGGTCGGGAATAGATGACACTAGGTTTAATGACGCAGGCTAGACAAGGGAGCTTAAGGTGAAGGAAAACTTCAGAAGCAGTAATCAGAACATGGTAGAATCTATTCTGCAATTTGAGAGCGAAGATAGAATCAGAGTTAACAGTATTTCAGCTGAATAAAGGCAACTGGAGAGGCATAAGGGAGAAGCTGGGTAGAATTGACCGGGGAGAATGTGAGGACTGCAGATGCTGGAGATCAGAGCTGAAAATGTGTTGCTGGAAAAGCGCATCAGGTCAGGCAGCATCCAAGGAGCAGGAGAATCGACGTTTCGGCCATGAGCCCTTCTTCATGATTGAGGAAAGTGTGTCCAGCAGTGTCAGATAAAAGGTAGGGAGGAGGGACTTGGGGGAGGGGCGTTGGAAATGCGATATGTGGAAGGAGGTCAAGGTGAGGGTGATAGGCCGGAGTGAGGGTGGGGGTGGAGTGGTGAGGAAGAAGATTGCAGATTAGGAAGGTGGTGCTGAGTTTGAGGGATTTGACTGAGACAAGTTGGTGGGAGGGGAAATGAGGAAACTGGAGAAATCGGAGTTCATCCCTTGTGGTTAGAGGGTTCCTAGGCAGAAGATGAGGCGCTCTTTCTCCAACCGTCGTGTTGCTATGGTCTGGCGATGGAAAAGTCCAATGACCTGCATGTCCTTGGTGGAGTGGGAGGAGGAGTTGAAGTGTTTAGCCACGGTGTGGTTGGGTTGGTTGGTCTGGGTTTCCCACAGGTGTTCTCTGAAACGTTCTGCAAGTAGCCCGCCAGTCTCCACAATATAGAGGAGGCCACATTGGGTGCAGCGGATGCAATAAATGATGTGTGTGGAAGTGCAGGTGAATTTGTGGCGGATATGGAAGTATCCCTTGGGGCCTTGGAAGGAAGTAAGGGGGGAGTAGTGGGTGCAAGTTTTGCATTTCTTGGGGTTGCAGGGGAGGGTGTCGGGAGTGGAGGTTGGGTTGGTGGGGGATGTGGATCTGACGAGGGAGTCGCGGAAGGAGTGGTCTTTTCGGAACGCTGATAGGGGAGGGGAGGGAAATATATCCCTGATGGTGGGGTCCGTTTGGAGGTGGCTGAAATGACGACGGATGATACGATGTATATGGAGGTTGGTAGGGTGGGAGGTGAGGACAAGTGGGGTTCTGTCCTGGTGGCGATTGGAGGGGCGGGGCTCAAGGGCGAAGGAGCGAGAAGTGGAGGAGATGTGGTGGAGGGCATCGTCGATCACAACTGGGGGGAAATTCTGGGCTTTGAAGAAGGAGGCCATCTGTGTGGTACGGTATTGGAACTGGTCCTCCTGGGAGCAGATGCAGCGGAGAGGAAGGAATTGGGAATATGGCATGGCGTTTTTACAGGGGGCAGGGTGGGAGGAGGTGTAGTCTAGGTAGCTGTGGGAGTCGGTTGGTTTACAGTAAATGTCCGCGTTGATTCAATCGCCTGAGATAGAAATGGAAAGGTCTAGGAAGGGGAGGGAGGAGTTTGAGACGGTCCAGGTGAATTTGAGGTCGGTGTGGAAGGTGTTGTTAAAGTGGATGAATTGTTCAACCTCCTCGTGGGAGCACGAGGCAGCATGGATACAGTCATCGATGTAGCAGAGGAAAAGGTGGGGAATGGTGCCAGTGTAGCTGCGGAAGATGGACTGTTCCACATATCCTACGAAGAGGCAGGCATAGCTGGGGCCCATGCGGGTACCCATGGCTGCTCCTTTGGTTTGGAAGAAGTGGGAGGTTTGGAAAGAGAAGTTGTTCAGGGTGAGGACCAGTTCAGTCAGTCGAAAGAGGTTGTCAGTGGAAGGGTACTGGTTGGTTCAGCGGGAAAGGAAGAAGCGGAGGGCTTTGAGTCCTTCGTGATTGTGAATTGACCTGGACATGCGTTTAGCAGGAAAGACAGGGGAACAGCAATGGCTGGATATTCCACGATAATTTAAACTACACTGCAGAGATTCATGCTGAGTAATCGAGGCATGGTACAGGGGGGATGAGGCAACCAGGGCTGACAAGGGAAGTCAGGGATTGCATAGAAGCAAAAAGCAAGCAGATTGAAGGGCAGTGCGGAACTGGAGAACTGGGGCCAACAGAAGGCATGAAAAAATAAATAAGAAGGGAGAAGATTAAGTATGGGGGTAAGCTAACCAGTAATATAAAGGAAACTGTAAGAGATTCTTTAGATATATAAAGTGCAAAAGAGACATAAATGTGAATATGGACCACTGGGAAATGATGCTGGAGAGACAGTAGTGGGAATCAAAGAAATGGCTGAGGAATTTTGCATCAGTCTTCACGGTGGCATACACGAGTAATTTCCCAAGGTTTGAAGAGAGTGAGAGGGCAGTCCTAAATACAGTGGCCATCACCACGGAGAACATGTTAGAAAACAGAATGGCCTGAATGTGGATAACTCACCTGGACCAGATGGATTACACCCCAGCCTTGTAAGGGAGATCGCTGAAGAGTAAATGCAAGTGTAAGTGGTAATCTTTCAGGAATGACTAAAATCAGGAAAGGGCCAAGTGGCTGTATAATTGCTATCATGACACCCGGTTTAATAAGGGAGTTAGGCAGAAGATGGAAAACTGCAGACTGATTAGCCTAACCTTGGTTGTGGGTAACATCATGGAATTCATCGTGAAGAATGGGATTTCTGAATTCTTGGAGGTCTTTGGTAAAATAGGACAGAGTCAGCATGGTTTCATCAAGGGGAGGTCGTGCCTGACAAACCAGCTAGAATACATTGAGGGCGTAATGTGCAGATTTGATCAAGGAGAACCGATAGATGTCATCCATCTGCACCTCAAGAATCCTTTGACAAGGTGCCATGCATGAGACTATTGAGAAAGATATGGGTCCATGGTGTTAGAGGCACGGTGGAAGTTGAAGTTTGGCTGTCTGAAAGAAAGCGGAGAGTGTGGATTAAAGTGTCCTTCTCAGGATGGCAGCCAGTGACAAGTGGTGTTCCACAAGACTGAGTTTTGGGACCACAACTTTTCACTTTGTACATTCATTATCGATATGACGGAACTGAGGGCATTTGGGCTAAGCTTTCAAACAGTGCAAAGATAGATAGAGGGACAGGTAGCATTGAAGAGGAGGTTCAGCTGCAGGAGGGTGCTCTAGCGCATCTCCTCACCTGACCAAAACTCCGCCCTTGGACTCCACTCTTCCAACGACAACCAGTTAGAACCTCTCTGGTGCTG